>NW_006922500.1:475562-487141 GCF_000298275.1 Orycteropus afer afer | reverse complement strand
AAAAAAAAAAATGTTAATCATACTGGTTGCAAGAATGTGCTACAAAATAGATTTTTGGTATATATATTAAAACAAAACAAAACAAAAGAGTTCATTGTGGTCCAGTCAGTTCCAACACATAGCAACCCCTTCTTGGGTTTCCAAGGCAGTATCTCTATGGAAGTAGATTGCCCAGTCTTCCTTTCAAGTAGCTGCTGGGTTTGAACTGCCAGCCTTCTAGTGAGCAGTCAAATGCCTTAGGCACTCACTACCATCGAGCCGGGTCCAAATCATAGTGACCTCTCCTTGGGTTTCTGAGATGATATCACAATGGAAGTAGATTTCCCAACTTTCCTTCCAGGGAGTGCTGGTGGGTTTGAACCCCCAGCCTTCTGGTTAGCTGTCAGATGCCTTAGGCATTATGCCACCAGAGCTCCCTTTAGGCACTTTATATATGTATTATGCATACATATATATTTATACACATAAACATACAAGTAAATATCTCTTTTTTCAGCATTTATTCAGTGACTTAGAAAGCAAGGGGGGATGGGAAGATGGTGTCTTACCTGTAGCCCACATACTAGTTCCCTCTAGCATCTTAGTGCCTGAAAATCTAGGTACAGAAGTCTGAAGCAGGGATTCCAGTGCTCTGAACAGGTCATTAACTCAGAGTATGCCAAACTCAGGGGAGTAGGATTAGAAAGGAGACAGAGGCAGTGTAATTACCTGGAAAAAAAAATTAAAAAAGGTGAACCTGCCCTGCAGAGAGCCAACCAGCTGGAGAGATGGGCATCAGAAGTTTCCCTGGGGCAGTGGAAAGAACACACTGGAGGACCTGCAACCACTCTACAGATCTACAGCACCCACTTTTATCGGTAAACTTGGGACCACAGGGAGGGAGCAGAGACCCCTCTGGCTCTGGGTGCTGCTGAATTGGGTGCAGAGAGAGAAGCTTGTTGCAAGTTGGTAGACACTGGGACTATCTCGCATGGACCCTGGGACTAAGTCTCAGTGTCCCTAAGGGTGTCTTTCCCAGGAAAGCTTTTTGGCACAGAGGGGCCTGGAGTAAGGGATTTTTGCAGCTGTCTGAATCTGGTAGAAAGTGCCAGCCCCCTAACAAGTGGGATCTTGGCCAAACTCAAGCATGGGCCTTTGAGTAACGGTATGCAATCATTCCCAGCCTACAAAAGCCCTGGGAATGGCTACTGGTGCCTTGGAGCTTTTTTATTTTCTCCTTACTTCTTCCTTTCCCTGCCTCATCCAATAGGAAAACCACATTAAGCCTCCACAATACCTGCTGGCTCAAATCCTAAACTCTGTTCACAACAGACAGAGAGACCTGCATCCATATTCTATACAGTGATTCCATCATCACAAAGAAAACTACAGAGCAACCTAACACACTTGAATTAATAACCAAAAAAATAAAACACACCAGCTCCACCTTTGCAAATATATTAAATCATAAAATCAAGACAAAACAAATGAATACATATAACAGTTAAAGACAACTTCAAAATGTCTAGGAAACAGCAGGCAACCTCAAATCAAACAAACAAACAACAACAACAGCAAAAAAAAAAAAACCAGGATAAGACAATAGAAATAAAATCCCAAACAAAAGTCTCATTAAACATGGAGGAAGAAGAGGCAATAGAATTATCCAAGAAGAAAGTTAGAAGGCATATTTTTAGAACTCTACAAGAGATCAAGGAAACCCCAAATAATCAAGGAGATCTTTCAAGGAATACCTTGGAAGAACTCAGGAAAACCATTCAAGAACAAAATAACAAGATTAATACACAATCAGAACTCAAACATAAAACAGAAGTTAGAAATCTGGAAGATCAATACCAAAATTACAGAATTATACAACACAGTGCAAGCACAGAAGAATAGGTTAGAATTGGCTGAAGAATGCATTTCCCAATTAGAAGTTAAATTCCTTGACACCAGCCTGCATGAAGAAAAATCAGAACAATGATTTAAGAGAAATGAAGGGAACCTAAGAGTTGTATGGGATGGCATGAAAAGAAACAACATACACCTCATTGGAATTGCAGAACAAGAAGAGGTGAAAAAAACTGTAGAGAAAATTGTGGAAGACCTTCTAACAAAAACTTTCCCCCATATCATGAAGCAAGAAAATATATTTGTCCAAGAATCTCAAAGAACCCCATACAGAATAGATTCCAAGAGAAAAACACCAAGGCATATCATAATCAAACTCTCCAAAACCAAAAGCAAAGAAAGAATTTTGCAAGCTGCCCTGGACAAAAGAAATATTACTTATAATAATCCAACAGTTAAGCTGAGCTCTGATTACTCAGCATAAACCACGTAGTCAAGAAGGCAATGGGACAGCATATATAAAACATTGAAGGAAAAGAATTTCCAACCAGAATCCTATATCCAGCCAAACTGTCCATCAAATATGAGGGTGAATTCAAGACATTCTCAGAAAAACAGAAATTAAGTGATTTTGTGAAAAACAGACCAACCCTACAAAAAGATGCTTAAGGAAGTCCTTCCAATAGAGAACCCACAACAGAGAACTACAAAATCAGGACACATGATATCAACACTAAAACTAAATCAGAAATAGATGCTCAAGACCATAAAACACAGTACACTAAAAAACAAGGAAGTCAACAGCAACTAACCAAGTATAGGGAATAAAATTTCTAGGTACAAAACTTCCAAATGGGAGAGGAAAACAGGACAATGTCTTAGTAGAACTGATTGTTCCAAAAATAGAGAGACAAGAATTAACTCAAAGAGAAAATTAACAATTCCTGTAAACAAACCCAGAAGGAAGAAAAGCATATGGGTTTAGTAAGCACAAAATCAATAATAAAGAAGAAAAGGGAGGAAACATTTGATAACAAAATGAACTCAGCAGAGAAAAGTATATGGACCAAGGAAATTCTAACAACATGACAAAAAAACACAATAGAATGACAGCAATCAATGCATACCTATCACTAATTACACACAATGTGAATGGCCTAAATGCATCAATCAATAGAAAAAGAGTAGCAGACTGGATAAGAAAAGAAGACCCATTGATATGCTGCCTACAAGAGACCCAATTTAGACACAAAGATAAAAACAAACTAAGAGTTAAGGGGTGGAAAAAAAAAAAAAAAATACCATGCCAATGGTAACCAAAAAAGAGCAGGAGTGGCACTATTAATTTTTAATAAAGTAAACATTAAGGTCAAAAACTTCATAAGATGCAAGAAGGTCATTACATGCTGAAAGGGTCAGTTGACCAAGAAGACATTATGATAACAAATATGTATGCACCCAATGAAAGTGCTCAGAAAACATGAAGGAAATATTATTTGAATTGAAAGGGAAATTAGACAATTCTACAATAATAGTAGGAAATTTTAACACAACACTTTCAAGGATGGACAGGTCAACTAGAAAAAAAAACCTCAACAAAGATACAGAATTCAACAACACAATCAACCATCCTGGCCTCATAGACATATACAGAACACTCCATTCAATAAAAGCACAATTCATATTCTTCTCCAGTGCACATGGATCATTCTCGAGAATGATCCTACTATCATACATTAGGACATGAAACAAGCCTCAATAAATTCAAAAACATTGAAATACTACGCAGCATCCTCTCAGACAACAATGCTATAAAATTAGATATTAATAACAGGAAGATCAAGGAAAATACATCAAACATGCAGAAGTTGAACAATACATTGCTCAAAAACTAGTGGGTAATAGAAGAAATAAAAAATGAAAATAAAATAATTTCCTATAAACAGATGAGAATGAAGATAAACAGAAGTAGATTGCCTAATCTTCCTTCCAGGGAGTGGCTGGTGGGTTTGAACCACCAGCCTTCTGGTTAGCAGTCAAGTGCCTTGGGCACTATGCCACCAGATCTCCCAGAATGAAGATACATCTTACCAAAACCTATGAGACACAGCAAAACCAGTACTCAGAGGTCAGTTTATAGCAATAAACGCATACATCAAAAAATAGGAAAGAAACAAAATCAACACTCTAACTCAAAAACTTCAACAATTAGAAAAAAGAACAACAAAAGAACCCTACAGTATCTAGAAGTAAGTAAATAATAAATATCAGAGCATAAATAAATGAAACAGAATGAAAAACAAAACAAAACAAAAAGATGAAATCAACAAAACAAGAAGCTGGTTCTTTGAAAAGGTTAACAAAATTGACAAACCATTGGAAAATCTAACAAAAGAAAAGAGAAGATATAAATTGCTAGAATAGTAAACAAAAAGGGTGTCATCACAACAGAATCAACTGAAATAAAAAAGATACTGACAGAAAATTATGAAAAACTGCACTCCAACAGATTTGAAAACCTTGAAGAGATGGACTGGTGTGTAGAATCACAAGACCTACTTAAACTATCACACTCAGAGATAGAATACTTGATCAAACCCATAATAAAGGAAGAAATTAAACGGGTCATAAAAAAGCTTCCCACCAGAAAAAGTCCTGGTCCTGATGGTTTCACTGGAGAATTTTTATCAAATATTCAGGGAAGAGTTGACACCTACACTAATCAAGCTTTTCCAGGACATAGAAAAAGATGGAATACTCCCAAACTCATTTTAGGAAGCAAGCATAACACTGATACCAAAACCAGGGAAAGACACCACTAAAAAGGAAAATTACAGACCAATATCCCTCATGAACATAGATGCAAAATCATCAACAAAATCCTAGCCAACAGAATCCAACAACATATCAAAATTAATAATAATAATAATAATACATCCTGACCAAGTGGGATTCATATCTGCTATGCAAGATTTTTTCAAAATTAGAAAAACAATCAATGTAATACACCACATAAACAAATTAAGAAAAAAGAACCATGTGATTGCTGTGTCGATTGACGCAGAAAAGGTATTTGATAAAATACAGCATGTTTGTGTTCAGAACCCTGAGCAAAATAGGGATAGAAGGGAAATTACTCAGCATAATAAAGGGCATATATCCAAAGCCAATAGCCAACATTATTATTAATGGAGAAAGACTCAAAGCTTTCCTCTTACAAATGGGAAACCAGACAGGGATGCCCTCTATCACCACTCTTATTTAACATTGTATTGAAGTCCTAGCCAGGGCAATAAGACAAGAAATTGAAATAAAAGGCATACAAATTGGCAAAGAGGAAGTAAGCTATCTTTATTTGTAGATAATATGATCCAATACATAGAAAACCCAAGAGACTCAGCAAAAAAAAAAAAAAAAAAAAAAAACCCTACTTGAACTAATAGAGGTTCAACTTCAACAAAGTGGCAGGATACAAGGTCAACATATAAAAATCAGTTGGATTCTTCTACACCAACACAGAAACATCTGAAAAGGAATAAGGGAAACAATACCATTTACAATAGTTACTAAAAAGATAAAATATCTAGGAATAAATCTTACCAGAGACACAAAACACCTACACAAAGAAAATTATAAAACACTACTAGAGGAGACAACAAGGGATCTACATAAATGGAAGAACCTGCCTTGTTCATGAATGTTATTGTTGTTGTTGCTATGTGCTGTCGAGTTGGACCCGATTCTTAGAGACCCCTCCTTGGGTTTCTGAGGCAGTATCACTGTGGAAGTAGATTGCCCTGTCTTCCTTCCAAGGAGTGGCTGGTGGGTTTGAACCGCCAGCCTTCTGGTTAGCAGTCAAGTTCCTTAGGCACTATGCTACCAGAGCTCCCTTGGTTTGTTCATGGATAGGTAGTCTGAATATTGTGGAAATGGCAATACTACCTAAAGCAATCTGCACATTCAATGCAATCCTGATCCAGATACCACAAAATTTTTTAAGGACATGGAAATACCAATTACTAACTGCATATGGAAAGGAAAGTCATGTTGGATAAGCAAAGCACTACTGAAGAAAAAGAACAAAGCAGGAGGTCTCACACTTCCAGATCTTAAAACCAATATGAACGACAGTAGTCAAAACAGTGTGGTATTGGTATAATGATAGATAGATACACCAATGGAACAGAATCAAAAATCCAGAAATCAACCCATCCATCTATGGACAGCTGATCTTTGACAAAGGTCCAAAACCCTTTAAATGGAGAAGAGATAGCCTCTTTAACAAATGGTGCTGGCAAAATTGGATATCCACTTGCAGAAAAATGAAACAAGATCCATATTTCACCCCACACACAAAAAGAAACTCAAGCTGGATGAAAGACTTAAATGTAAAACTCAAAACTACTAAATTCATCAAAGATAAAATAGGGGAAAATCTAGGAGCCCTAATTTATGGCATAAATAGACTATCAAACATAACTCAGAATGCACAGGAGGTAGCAGAGAAGCTAGATGATTGGAACCTTTTAAAAATTAAATTCCTTTGTGTTTCAAAAGACTTCATCAAAAGGGTAAAAAGAGAACCTACAGATTGGGAAAAAAAATATTTGCCTATGACATATCTGACAAAGGATTTTTCTCCAAAATCTATAGAAAACTTCAACACCTCAACACCAAAAAGACAAACAATCCAATTCAAAAATGGGCAAGGGACATGAACAGACACTTCGCTGAAGATGATATGCTGGTGGCCAACAAACATGAGGACTTGCTTGTCTTTTCTCACTAGAGAGATGCAAATCAAAACCACTAGCAATGGTTGCTCACCCCAGCAATAATAGCAAAGTTCAACAGGACAAAAAATAACAAATACTGGCAAGGTTGTGGGAGATTGGATCTCTTGTACACTGCTGGTGGGATTGTAAAATAACCATTGTGGCAAACGGTATGGAATTTCCTTAAAAAACTGAAAATAGGTATATCATTTGACCCAGCAATTCCATTACTAGGAATATATCCTAAAGAAGTGAGAAGCAGGACACAAACAGACATATGCACACCTATGTTCATCACAGCAAAATTCACTATAGCAAAGAGATGGAAACAACCTAAATGCCTGTCAACAGATGAATGGATAACCAAATTATGATATACTCACAAAATGGAATACTATACTACATTGAAGAACAATGAAGGATATGTAAATCATCTCACTACGTGGATGAGCCTGGAGGACATTATGCTGAGTGAAATATGTCAGTCACAGAATTTTGAACAGCTGATTGTATGAGTCCATTTCTGTAAAAAGACAAGGAATGGTTTGCTTAAAGAAGGGAACTCACTTTGTTGGTTACTGGGGTGGGAAGGGAAGGGGAGGGAATAACTTTGGCCTGGTTGAGGGCTACATGCTGAGGTGGATAAGGGGAAGGATGCTATGGAAAGAGTCTGTGACCACCATAATAACATTGGGGACAGGGAGGACACTAATTTGTGGACATAAGATATAGATGACAGAGGCTAATACCAATATATCTACAGTATTGCATTACCATTTATACCAAACACCAGGCTACATATAAACACGTAAACATCTGAGAAGATCACATGGGATCATTGAACAGGATTTAGTTTAGACCAAGGATAAATTCAGCTGAGGCTAATCTAGCACAGATACCAGTGATACAAAATACCCACAATCATTACAGAAACAACAGAAGACATAGAGCAATCCATCAAAGATAGCCAGACAACACTGTGGAAGAGAGATCCAACGTATCTACTGACTCAGGACCATAGTACTGGGGGACACCAGACTCAATTGGCACAACAAAATACATAAAAATCTTGAATTAAAAAAAAGCAATAATTGAATTTGATTTATAAAATTTATAATCATGAGAGTCAGTCCACTTTGTTCATAGAAACCTTGCCATTTAAAAAGGCAGAGAATCATATTATTCCAAGGAAATAAAATGAAAATTTTACTATTGACATCTGTTAAGAGTATTTCTCACATTGCTACAAATATAAAACGATCATTTATTGTTTAGACACAGAATGTAACAAGTTACATAAATCACTGAGTTAGCTACAATACAGTAAAAGGTTAAATTCAAATATTCATTACACTTGAAAACAAGGAAAGTGTCTTTCTCATAGATTTAGATACATATGTGATCATGAAGGGTAGGTTTCTGTGAAGACTGAATATGACAAGAAAGTAAAATGCCTTGTGAAGCCAATTGAAGAATGAGTGAGGTATCCAGGAGGGCCTGGACATTTAGTTGGCCATCCCTTGGGGCAGGACACTCAGTCTTCCTCTAGTCACATAGAGCAATGTGACAGACAGCTCTTATACAGACCTGCTTTTGAATCCCAGCTGTTCCAGTTACTAGCATGTTGACTTTGAACAAGGTGCTTAATCTCTCTAAGCCACTTTTTCAATAGTGCTTTGCTTATCTGAGGTATCTTTCCTCTATAAACACAGGATGATAGAACTTTCTTCTCAATTTTGTAGAATGTATTAAAAATAATGTGTGTGTTGGTCCTGGAACAGAGTCGGTGCTCAGTAATTGTATCATGCAAATCTACATTATTCTTTGGGTTGCATAGTATTCCATTGTTTGTATGTACCACAGTTTGTTTATTATTCCTCAGTTGATGGGCACTTAGGTTGTTTCCATCTCTTTGCTATTGTGAATAGTGTTGCCATGAACTTGGGTGTGAATATATCCATCCATGTCCTGCCTCTCATTTTTTTAGGGTATAAACCTGGTAATGGGATTGATGGATCAAATGATATTTCTAATTCCAACTTTTAAGGAATTCCACAGTGGTTGTATCATTTTACAGTTGTACGAGCATTGTACAAGAATCCCTATTGCTCCACATCCTCTCCAGCATTTGTTATTTTCTGCCTTGTTGAACTTTGCTATTAGTGCTAGGGTGAGATGATATTTCATGGTTGTTTTGATTTGCATCTCTCTAATGGCCAGTGGTCATGAACATTTCTTCACGTGTTTGTTGACTGCCTGAACATCTTCTTTGCTAAAGTGTCTGTTCATGTCTTCTGCCCATTTTTTAATTGAATTGTCTTTTTGATGCTGAGGTGTCGAGGTTTTCTATAAATTTTAGAGATAAGTCCCTTGTCTGATATGTCATTGCCAAATATTTTTCCCCATTTGGTAATTTATTTTTTTTTTCTCTTTGGAGAAGTCTTTTGATGCACATAAGAATTTAATTTTTAGAGTCCCAATCATCTAGTTTATCTTCTGCTGTTTATACATCTTGGGTTATGCTTGATAATCTATTTAGTGCATAAGGCATTTGCCTGATAACAAGAAGGGTGGCAGTTCAAATCCACCAGCCACTCCTTGGAAGGAAGTTTGGGCAATCTTCTTCCATAGTGATACCACCTTGGAAACCCAGGGAGGGGTCACTATGAGTCAGATCCAACTCGATGCCAGTGAGTTTGGTTTGGTTTTGGTTAAGTTTATCCCTATTTTTTCTTTGACTAACTTTATAGTTTTAGGTTTTCAGTTTTGTTGAATGTATTAAAAATAATAGGTGTGTTAGTCCTGGAACAGAGTTGGTGCTCAGAAATTGTATCATGCAAATCTACATTATTCTTTGGGTTGCATAGTATTCCATTGATCCATTCTTTGATCCATCTGGAGTTCGTTTTTGTATATGGTGTGAGGTATAGATCTTGTTTCAGTTTTCTGCAAATGGATATTCAGTTTTGCCAGCAGTATTTGTGAAAGAGACTACCTCTTCCCCATTGAATGATTTTGGCCCTTTATCAAAGATCAATTGACCATAGATTGATGGATCTATTTCTGGGTTCTCAGTTATGTTCCACTGGTCTACATGTCTGTTTTTGTACCAATACCAGGCTGTTTTGTCAACTGTGGCTGTATAGTAGGTGTTGAGATCTGACCTCCTGCCTTATTCTTCTTCAGTAGTGCTTTGCTTATCCAACGTCACTTTCCTTTCAATATAATAGTAGTGATTGGTTTTTCCGTGTTTTTCAAGAATGTTGATGGACTCTGGATTGGGATTGCATTGAATGTATGATTGCTTTGGGTAGTATTAACATTTACACAATGTTCAGTCTTCCTAGCCATGAGCATGGTATGTTATTCCATTTATTTAAATCTCTGTAGTTTCTTGAAGTAGTGTTTGGTAGTTTCTTTGTTCAGGTCTTTTGTGTCCCTGGTAAGATTTTTTCCCAAGTATGCTATCTTTTTGGTAGCTATTGTAAATGGGATCAATTTCCTTATTTCCTTTACAGAAGCCTCTTTGCTGATGTAGAGGAATCCAGCTGATTTTTGTATGTTGATCTTATATCCTGCCACTGTACTAAACCTTTCAATAAGTTCCGGTAATTTTTTTGCTGAGTCTTTTGGATTTTCACTGTATAGGATCATATCATCTGCAAATGGGGATAGTTTTACTTCTTCCTTACCAATTTGGATGTCTTTGATCTCTCTATCTTGCCTTCTTATCCTGGCTATAACTTCCAATACAATGTTGAATAGACAGTGGCCATCCTTGTTTGGTTCCTGTTTACAAGAAGAATGGTTTCAGTCTCTCTCCATTGAGAATAATGTTGGCTATTGGTTTTGAATGAATGCTGTTTATTATGTTGAAGAATTTCTCTTCAATTTCTATTTTTCTTATAATTTTTGTCAGGAATGCATGCTGGATTTTATCAAATGCCTTTTCTGCTTTTTTGATATGATCATGTAATTCTTTTATTCTACTTATGTGATGGATTACAATGATTATTTTTCTAATTTTGAACCATCCTTGCACACATGGTATGAATCTCACTTGGTCATGACATATTATTTTTTGATACATTTTTGGAGACTTTTGGCTATGATTTTTAAAGATTTTCATATATATATTTCTGAGGGATATAGGTCTGTTGTTCTCCTTTCTAGTGGTGTCTTTGCCTGGTTTTGGTATCAAGGTTTTGCTTAGTTCATAAAATGTATAGGGGAGAATTCCATCCTTTTCTGTGTTCTAGAATAGTTTGAGTAGGATTGGTGTCAGCTCTTCTCTGAATGACTGGTAGAATTCTCCAGTGAAACCATCTGGAAAGCTGCAAATCTTTATGAAAATTGATTGCCTCATCTTCTTTCCCTGGAGCAGCTGGTGGGTTTGAAGTGCTGACCTTAGGGTTAGCAGCCAAATGCCTTACCCACTTACACCACCAGAGCTCCTTACTATAGGATTAAGAAATTTCAAATAAGCAAAGAGAGAGGGGTATAATGAATTCTGTGGTGCTACACTGGAATTGGAGATAGTCATATAAACATATTGTATGTGTATAGAAAGGTCATTGTTTCAGTGATAGAGTTCTTGCCTACCATACAGGAGGCTTTGATTCTCAGCCAATGCACCCCATGTATAGCCACTACCTACCTATAATGGTACTTTGCATGTTGATGTTTTCCTGATCAGGTTTCAGTAGAGCTTTCACACTAAGATGGACTAGGAAAATAGACCTGGAGATATACTTCTGAAAATCAGTCAATGAAAACTCCATGAATCACGATGGTCTGATCTGCAATTGATTATGGGGAAGGCCTAGGATTGGGCAGCATTTTGTTTCATCATGCATGGGTTTTCCATGAGTAGACACAGAAATATGAGTCGGGGCCGACTCGACGGCACATAACAACAACAACAACAACAAGACACAGAAATATAGATATGTATGTATATGGGATGTTTTT
>NW_006922500.1:469072-475459 GCF_000298275.1 Orycteropus afer afer | reverse complement strand
GCTCTATTGGCATAGTGGCTAAGGCATTTGACTGCTAACCAGAAGGCAGATGCCTCAAACCCACCAGCCACTCCTTGGAAGGAAGATTGAGCAATCTACTTCCTGTATATATATCTTAGCTTATATATGCATATATAGCTTAGTCTACTGAGAGGGCATAAAAGGAGTGACAACTTAGTAGCAAAGAATACATCCAATACATGACCACAGCTTGCTTTCTAAGTAGCAAATTCTAATAAGGAACCACAGCTCCTTGGAAAGTATTACAGAGCTGGGGCAGAGAAAATAATGTGAGAAATAATGCAGAGAAAAATGTGAGCCTATAACCAGAAGGTAGGGAAGTAAAAACAAACAAACAAAAATGATGGTAGCATGTAGATTTAAGCAATAAAATAAATAATGATTCCAAAAACAAACAAACAAACTCACTGCAAAAAAAAAAAAAAAAACTCACTGTCATCAAGTCAATTCCAACTAATAGAGACCCCTTCTTGGATTTCTGAGGCAGTATCTGTATGAAAGTAGATTGCCCAGTCTTCCTTCTGAGGAGTGGCTGGTGGGTTTGAACTGCAAGCCTTCTAGTTATCAGTCAAATGACTTCGGCACTACACCACTAGATCTCCCAAGTAATGATAGTATTGGTTTATAATCAAATGACTAAAATATGAGTCTTATTCATCTAGCTAGTCAATTCAGACAAACAACTCATTTAATTTTTTTTTTTCCTTTGGTGGTGTTGTGGGTAAGGCATTTGGTAACTAATCAGAAAATCAGAAGGTCAATAGTTCAAACCCACCAGCTGCTATGTGGAAGGACTATGAGACCATCTATTGGAGCTCTGGTAGCATAGTGCCTAAAGCACGTGACTGCTAACAGGAAGGCTGGTGGTTCAAACCTACCAGCCACTCCTCGGAAGGAAGGTTGGGCAATCTACTTCCGTAGTGATAACTGCCTTGGAATCCCAAGAAGGGGTCGCTATGAGTCGGGTCTGACTCGACGACACATAACAACGACAACAACAACAACATTTCTGTAAAGGTTTACAGTTGTTAGATCACTATGAGTTCGAATCAACTCGATGGCGTTGTGTTTTTTTGTCATTTGTTCGGTTTTTAATATGATTGGATAATTGCCTGTTCTAATTCAATTCATGGTATTGGTATATCATTACTTCCATGATGGAGTTAATAAAGCTATTTTTTTCTCTTCTTTCTTTACTTCCTTCCTTCTTTCTTCTCCTTCCTCCCTCCCTCTTCCTTCCTCCTTTCCTCCCTTCTCCTTTCTCCCTCCCTTCTTTCTTTTTCTCTCTTTCTATCATTCTTTCTGTATTTCACCAGTGAGTCCAACAGCATATTGAGTAATGCTCCTTTTTTGCCAGCCTGTTGTTTTAACCAACCTACCCAATAAAAGAATTCATTGTGAAATACTTATTTTGACCATTTTATGATAGATTTGTGATGATAGAATTAGTAAATACCATTTATACAGACTTAAAACCCTGTTTTTTAAAAAAAAAAAAATTGTCAGGGTTCAGGAGGATGAGGTGGGCATACAGAATATTGTGCAAGTATCTAGATAAACAGAGGCAGCAGCCTGATGCATGTTTAAGTCTTAGATTTATCATGTATTATTTTAAAATATTGTGCTTATATTGATAAGAAAAATAATTAAGGTAAGGTTTCATGAAATAGAGATATTTTCAAATTTTCGTTAGGACTCATGCTATACCTTTGAAAATCTGTGTACTTCAGGTTAATTTAGATTTGTGGTGTTCAAAGAACAACAGTTCAATAGTCATCTATAAAGCATCAATTTAAAATGAATGATCTGATAGGAGACATACAATTACTTTGTAGTCCAGTTCCAGAGCCCTCTGCAGTAGTGAAAAGGAAACCATGCTCCTCTTTCATTGATTTGTGGGTAAGAACTTGTAAAGACTTATTTTTTTCCCTAACTTATGCTTTTGCAATAAATTGTCCTTCTTATTTCTCTATTGGCTATAACATTATGAGTATATATAAGAAAATTAAAAAATGGTATAAAAACTCATATCACCACATAGAAAAAGAATGATTCCATCTTCTAACAAATAAGAGGGAATTTGTGGAATTGAGATGTTGGTAGATACGAAATGTGACATAGACTCAATTCCTTTCAGGGGAAATAAGATGAGAGAAAATATTCTAGGGATATCAATGGCCTATATAAAATGAAGCAAAGGACAGTATTTTTTTTAAGTTAATTTCTATCTGCATAATAAAACTAGAAAGATGTTTATACTGAATTCCACAAGACAATTTGAAAAATTGATTAAGCATTAAATATGATCGTCATTTTCTCTAGGAATTGTAATACTTGGCAACCATATTATACATAAAGTGTGCTCATAGAAAAAGATTTGGAAAATGAAAAAGTATTATTCAACAATGCACTGAAATATCTTTTGGATCTGTATACTATCAGGCAGATATTAAGAAGAATTTTTCATTAAAAAGGAGAAAAATGTATTAACCTCAATATTTTGTCTACAAATAGCATTATCCCAAATCATATATAGTGTTCTGCTAGCTAACTGAAAGCATAAAGAAATGCCTGCAGATATACAAATTTGAGAAGCAAATGAAGTAACATACTGGAAAAGTAAAATGAAAACAATCAAACAAAATTAATCACTTTGAAATGAGAAGTATTCATTTAAAAAGTATTGAATTACAATTCAAAGCAGAATATTTTTAATTACTCACTCATTTTTACTATTATCAACTATGAGTAGATGGTGATGAGTTTGAAGACAGTCATTTACACACAGAGAAACAGCCTTAATGTTTATTTAGAAAGATATTGATAGCTACCATCTATTGATCATGTACTATTGTTGTTATTAAGTGCCGTCGTGTCGTTTCCGACTCATAGGGATCCCATGCACAGCAGAATGAAACACTGCCCAATCCCGCGCCAGCCCCACAATCCCTGATATACTTGAGCCCATCATCACAGCTGCAGTGTCAATCCATCATGTTGAAGGCCTCCCCCTCTTTCGTCGACCCTCCACCCTACCAAGCATGACATCCCTCTCCAGGGAATGGTCCCTTCTTACAACATGACCAAAATAGGTGAGACGAAGTCTGGCCATTCTTGCTTCCAAGGAGCATTCTGGCTGCACTTCCTCCAGGACAGATCTGTTAGTTCTTTTAGCAGTCCATGGTAATTTAAGCGTTCTCTGCCAGCACCACAACTCAAAAGCATCAACTCTTCTTCGGTCTTCTTATTCATTGTCCAGCTCTCACATACATACGAGGCAATTGGAAATATCATGGCTTGTGTCAGGCGCACCTTAGTCCTCAAGGAGATATCCTTGCTCCTCAGCACTTGATACAGTTCCTTCGCAGTTGACTTTCTCAAAGCTACATGTCGTCTAATTTCCTGACTGCTGCATCCGTTGGCATCGATTGTAGAACCAAGCAACGTTTGGTCACAGGTAACAGCCCAGCTTATAGAGTGAGACAGACTAGGAAGAAGGAAGAGGTCGCCCACTTCTCAAACAATTGGCCAGGGAAAACCTTATGAATAGCAAAGAAAACCTTATGTACTATATATATATATATATCAGAGAATATTATGCTTGGAAATGCAGTTATAAATATAACTTGTAATCCTCACAAATGTATCTTTGTAATTATCCCCAGTCAAGAAAACTGGGGTCAGGAAGATTGAGGAAGTTGTACAAATTCACACAGCCAGTTAATAGATCACTCCAAACTCTAAGTAGACATTCAGTTAAATCTGGGGAGCCCTAAAAATTGACTAAAATTATCCCAAACTCATTACCAATAATTATTTTGTGTCTGCACATAGACAGTAGACATTTACAATAAAAATACTATTTTACATATTTTCTGAAAATTTCACTTATTTAGAATGCTCTGCAATATTTTGACACCACTTTTCTAGTTCAGGTATAGGCTTCTTTGCTAGCTACAGCAATAATATTAATCTCCAAACCATTGTTCTACTATACATGCTGTATGAAAACTGTTACAATAACATGGCCATTGCTGACACAGTACTATTCAAGGTAAGTAAAATGAGAGAAAATATGTAGAGGCTCTCAATGGCCTATTAAGAAATGGAGCAAAAGACAATATTTTTTTAAAAAAATACATTTTATTGAAATACAGTTTATCTACAGTGAAATACACAAAACTAAAGTGACATGGCTCAATGCTTTTTGTTTTTTTGAGTGTTCACTCCCCTCCCCTCCAACCCCTAGAAACCAATAAGGAAAGTTTCCTTCCACACAAACCTTTCCTTGACTTTTTACAATAATGAACTAGTTTTGTATTTGTCCTTCTATGATTGACTTATTTCACTCAGCATAATGTCTTCCAAGTTCATCCATGTAATGTGGTGTTTTGCAGATTCTACATTATTCTTTAATGTTGCCTAATATTCCATTGTGTGTATGTACCCTAGTTTGGATATCTATTCTTGTGTTGATGGGCACCTAGGTTGTTTCCATATTTTTGCTATTGTAAATAGTACTGTGATGAATATGGGTGTGCATATACCTGTTCTTGTCCTGGCTCTCACTTCTTTAGGATATATACCTAGTAATGGGATTGCTGTGTCAAATGGTATTTCTAATTCAAGCTTTCTAAGGAATCATCATACTGCTTTACACAGGGGTTGAATCATTTTACAATCCCACCAGCAGTGTATGAGAGTCCCAATATCTCCACATCCTCAACAGGATTTGTTATTTTCTGTCTTATTGAACTTTGCCATTAGTGCTGGGGTGAGACGGGATTTCATTGTTGTTTTGATTTGTATCTCTCTGATGAATCTTGAGCATTTCTTCATGTATTTGCTGGCTGCCTGAATATCCTCTTTATTGAAGCACCTATTTATGTCTTCTGCCCATTTTTTAATTGGATTGCTAATCTTTTTGTTGTGAGTTATTGGATTTTTTGGTAAATTATAGAGATAAGTCCCTTATCAGATATGTCATTGCCAAATATTTTTTTCTCAATCTGTAGGTTCTCTTTTGATTCTTTTGGAGAAGTCTTTGGAAGCACATAAAAATTTAATTTTGAGAAGGTCCCATTCATATAGTGTATCGTCTGCTGTTTCCATTTTGGGTTATGCTTGATAGTCTATTTATGTCATATATTACCAAACCAAACACTGCCATCAAGTCAGATCTGACTCACAGTGACCCCTCCTTGGGTTTCTGAGGTGGTATCACTATGGAAATATATTGCGCAACCTTCCTTCTGAGGAGTGGTTGGTGGGTTTGAACCCTCAGACTTCTGGTTAGCAGTCAAATGCCTTAGTCACTACGCTATCAGAGCTCCACCATGCCATATATTGTTGTTGTTGTTATGTGCCGTCGAGTCGGACCCAACTCGTAGCGACCTCTCCTTGGGTTTCCGAGGCAGTATCACTACGGAAGTAGATTTTCCATCTTCCTTCCGAGGAGTGGCTGGTGGGTTTGAACCACCAGCCTTCTGTTTAGCAGTCAAGTGCCTTAACCACTATGCTACCAGAGCTCCCATGCCATATATTAGGGCCCCTAAATTTGCCCTTAGTTTTTCTTGAGGAACTTTATAGTTTTAACTTTCGCATTTAAGTCTTTGATTCATCTGGAGTTAGTTTTTGGGTATGGTGTGAGGTAAAGTTCTTGTTTCATTTTTCTGCAAATGGATATCCAGTTTTGCAAGCACCATTTGTTAAAAAGACAATCTCTTCCCCCATTTAATGGATTTCAGCCCTTTGTCAAAATCAGCTGACCATAGGTAGATAGATCTATTTCTGGGTTCTCAATTCTGTTCCACTGGTCTATGTGTCTGTTGTTGTACAAGTACCTGGCTGTTTTGACTACTGTGGCTCTATAGCAGGTTTTGAGATCCTGGAGTGTGAGACCTTCTACTTTGTTCTTCTTCAATAGTGCTTACCTTACTTGAGGTCTCTTTCATTTCCATATAAAATTAGTGATTGTTTTTTCCATATCTTTAAGGAATGCTGATGGGATCTGGATTGGTGTTGCATTGAATGTAGAGATTGCATTGGGTAGTATTGACATTTTCACAATGTTCAATCTTCCTATCCATGAGCATGGTATGTTCTTCCACTTATGTAGGGCTCTTGTGGTATCTTGAAGTAGTCTTTTGTAGTTTTCTTTGTACCAGTCTTTTGTGTCCCTATGAGATTTATTCCCAAGTTGTTTTTGTTGTTGTTGTTGTTTGTTTGTTTGTTTGTTGTAGTGATTGTAAATGGTATTGATTTCCTTTGCTGGTGTATGGAATTCCAACTGATTTTTGGATGTTGATCTTCTATCCTGCCACTAAGCTAAATCTCTCAATTAGTTCCAGCATTTTTTTTTTTTTT
>NW_006922500.1:447188-468307 GCF_000298275.1 Orycteropus afer afer | reverse complement strand
TTGTTGGGAATTTTTTTTTTTTTAATGACCTGTTCAATTTCTTTTTTTATTATGAGTCTGTTTAAATTTTCCACCTCAGACTTTGTTGGTTTAGGTAAGTAATATGTTTGTAGAAATCTGAACATTTCTTCTAGTTTTTCAAATTTATTGGAGTATAGTTCTTCATAGTATCCTGATGTCCTTTTAATTTCTGTTGGTTCTTTTGTGGCCTCTGATCACTGCTTTTGCTGTGTCCCAGATTTTTGTATGTTGTGTTTTCATTCCCGTTGATTCAAATAAATTTTAATTTTATTTTTCATTTCTTGTATTACCCACTAATTTTCAAGGAGAATGTTATTCAATTTCCATGGTTTTGCTCTTTTTCTGTTCACCTTCTTATTGATGATTTCTCATTTTATAACATTGGGATGTGAGAATATGCTTTGCAGTATTTTGATGTTTTAAAATTTATTAAGGTTTACTTGTAGCCTAACATATGGCCTATGTGGTAGTTAAAGTTGTCATAAGTCAACTTGGCTGGGCCTGGTTTAGTGGCTGAGCAGCTGGTGGTAGTCATTCTCCATGATGAGACTGGCAATCAACTCCATGGTCGGATCTACCACAAGCAGCTGAGTAGCTGCTTTGGGTATATGGTCTGCTTCTCACATATAAGAAGCAGCTTTGGGAATGGTCTCTAGCTTATGGCATGCTTGGACCCTGCATGTAGCTGTGTCATTGTTCAGCAGCCTGTCATGTTCTGCCAGCCTGGGAACTTACAATGGACTTGAATTAATGGCCTGCCATGTGGTTTGGTAGCATTGGGACTGTGCCTTTTTACTTGTCAACCTTGGACTTGTCAGTCTCAGCTGCCAGCAGCTGTCTGAATGAAGAAAAGCTCCAGTGGGCTAGGAGCTGGAAGCAGAGCTGAACCCCAAGGTTGAGGGGCTTTCACCCAGCCCCTAGAGAATAGCACTTTGAACTTGGACTTAAAGCCTCCAAATCGTAAGAATAAACTCTTGTTTGTTCAAGGCATCCCATTTGTGGTATATTCTTGTCAGAGTGGAAGTAGGTAACCAGAACAATCTATCCTGGAGGATGTTTCTTGTTCAATGGAAAAGAAGTATATTGTGCTGTTTTTGAGTGAAGTGCTCTTTGGATGTCAAGTTGTTAGATTGTGTTGTTTAGTTCTTCTGTGTCTTTGTTGAGTTTCTTTCCAGTTGCTCTTTCTATGATCAAAAGAGGTGCATTAAATCTCCTACTTTGACTGCGGAGTCATCTATTTGTCTTTTCAGTTCTGTTAGAATCTGGTTTATGCATTTTGGGGTACTTTCATTGGGTTCATAGATATTTATTATTGTTATGTCCTTTTGTTCAATCAAGCCTTTAATCATTTTATAATGTCCTTCCTTGTCTCTTATGGTGGTTTTTGTCTTAAAATCAATTTGATCAGAAATTAATGTAGCCACTCCTCCTCTTTTTTGGTTGTGATTTGTTTGATATATCTTTTCCAAACTTTGAGTTTTAGTCAATTTTTGTCTTGGTTTTTAAGGTGTGTCTCTTGTAGACAGCATATTGATGGGTGATATTTTCATATCCAGTCTGCAACTCTCTGTCTCTTGAATGGTGCATTTAATCCATTGACATTCAGTGTAATTTTTTGAAGGATATGGATTTGTTGTTGTCATTTTGTTATGTGCTTTTTCTTGGTATTACTGATTTCCTTGTTCCATGTAATTTTCTGTGCTGAGCTCATTTTGTTAATGAATCGTGTTATCACACAATTGTGATAACTTTCTTCATTGCTATTATTTTAGTACTTGCTAAATATTTGTGCTGGTCCTCTTTTTTATTTTGATGTGAAAGTTTATCATTTTTCTTTGAGCTTACCCTATGATTTATATATATTTATTTTTCACCAAGTTTAGAACATTCTGTCTTGCAATTGTCTTGACTTCCCTATCATTTAGAAGTGCTGTGACTACACAATTTTTTCCCTCTTTTTGGTTTGTAGTTGTTCTCATTTGTCAATTGATGTCTCTGGTTCCCTGTTTAGTATTGTTGTTGTTGTTGTTATGTGCCGTCGAGTCGGCCCCGACTCATAGCGACCCCTCCTTGGGTTTCCGAGGCAGTATCACTACGGAAGTAGGATTGCCCAACCTTCCTTCCGGGGAGTGGCTGGTGGGTTTGAACCGCCAGTTTAGTATATTGTAGGCCAATTAATCTTGGATACTTCCATAACTGGGTTGGTTTCTGGGTTATGTCATAATGTGTGTTAATGGTCAGTTGTTGTTTGCTGTTGTTGATTCTCTGTCCAAAGCTCTCCTTTTAGCATTTCTTGTAAGGTTGTCTGGTTTGAACAAATTCCCTTAATTTCTGCTCATCTTGACATATTTGAGGAACAATTTTTCTGGGTGTATAATTCTTCATTGGAAATTTTTCTCTTTCAGGGTTTTATACCATCCCATTGTCTTCTCACCTGCACAGTTTCTGCCAAGAAATCCCAGCTTAGTCTTATTGGTTGACCCTTGTAGGTAACTTTTTGTTTTTTCCATTCTGCTCTCAGTATTCTTTCTTCATGATTGGTTTTGATGAGTTTTATGATGATATGTGTTTGTGATTTTCTTGTAAAGTCTATCCTGTTAGGGGTTTCTTGGACTTCTTGAATGGAAATATTCTCATCTTTCATAATACCAGAGAAATTTTCTTCCAACAGATTTTGGACAATTTTCTCTGTGGTTTTATTTATCTCTTCCTGTTCTGGAATTGCAATTCCTTTTGATGGTATCCCACATGGACCTTAGGCTTTCTTCTTTTTGCTTTGATCTTTTTTCTGATCAATCCCTTTCCAGAGAAGTGTTGAGGTATTTGTCTTCAATCTAACCAATTCTTTTTTCTATTGATTCAATTCTACTCCTTTGCCTGTTCAATGTGTTATCTATTTCTGAAAATTTAGTACTAATCTTCTGGATTTCTATCTGTAGATGTTGTATCATTTGTAATTTTTCATTTATTTTGTCATTTTACTCTTGTATTGTCTTTAAAATTGTTCTAGGGTTTTCTCTGTGTTTTCCTCAATTTTTTCAGTGTTTTCCTTGATCTCTCTCTCAGCCTGTTGATGGTACCTAAATATAATTATTTTGAATTCCTTATCAGGGAGTTCCAATGCAGCGTCTTGCTCAGGGATGTGTTTTGGGTCTGTATCCTGGTCCCTTGTTTCTCCTGCTTTATCTTGCTTCTTTGTGTGGACTGTGATGCTCTGTTTTCTCTGACACACTGTGATGTTTTTGTGTTTATATTTAATTGGTTGTTGTATGTTGGAGTGACTTGCCCACAATTTTCATTTTCTTTGTTCTATTTGGATGTTATCTACATAGACAGGGTACTGGCCTCCTCTATTCACTAGTTGGCAGCACTTATACCCTCACCACCTGTCTCCTTTCCTGTTGTCAGCCTCCTGGTGGTATGTTCCTGCTTTCCTTGGCAAACGGAGCCTATTCTTTGGTCCCTGGAATCCAAATGACAATGCTGTCACTTTAAATACCCAAAACAGCTAAACATTCAAAGTGGTTGTACCCTCAGTCACTTTAAATATCCAAAATGGCCACCACTTGTAAACAATCAAAATGGCTATGCCCTCCAGACAGCTGAAAGTCCACAGCTTAGATTGTCTTTCTCCTTGCTGTTTCCCTTCCTAGTCATAGGCCACCAGTGCAGCCATCCCTGCAGCCCCTGGTAACCAGGGCTGATCTTTAGGTCAATTCTCAGGTCCCAACACCATTTGGAAATATTCAGGCTGTTGGTTCCGTCAGAGTAGTTGACATTCTGCAGCTCCATCTGTCTCCATACTCACTGTTTTCACACTAGTTGGTGGTTAATCAACTTCCATATACTTCCTTCCAAAGCTCAGGACTCCAGGATTATCTTCTATGTCTCTGTCAATTGGTTTCTCTTTTCTTTGTTGAAGAGAATTTGTGTAGCTTGTCTGCCTATTCCATCATCTTACTGGAAGTCCTCCAAAAGACAATATTTTATAAGTAAACTTCTATCTGTGTGATGCAAATAGTAAAGATGTTCCTATTAAACTTCACCGGAGAAACTAGAAAATGATCAAATATTAAATATCAATACTTACCATCTCTAAGAATCTTAATAATTTTCAAACAAACAAGAATCTAAGGGTCAGGATGTGCTTCTGAGGTCAGTTCTGCTGCCCTCAAGCTTATGTTTGATTTTCCTCATTGGAACTTTTTCATAGGTTAAATGCATACAGTGGCAGAAAATTTATCTCTATCTTTAGATGAAGCATTTCTTCCATTTTCTAACAAAAACTTTTTTTTTTTTTTGAAAGTGAGAAAATCCTCTTTTATCTTTGGTATAGTCAAGACAGTTCCAGAATAACTGTCATGACAAAGAGACTGAATTGTAGTTTTTGCCTACACATACATATCTGAATTAGAGTAAAAAGAAGTTTGAGTAGTATGAACCAAGATTAGTTAAATATAAAAATATGGGGTTACTTTTGTAGCCACAAGAAATTAGAGAGATAATACAAATAAAAGTGCATTCATTTCTTACTGTTTTCTTCATTTGTAGGTTTGGAATGAAGAAGGTAGAGAAATTGGAGAGTGACCCACCTACATTGAAAATTATTAGGAAATTTGAATAACATTGTAAAATATTCTGATGCCATATGTTTAAGAATATGTGCTTCAATAATGTAACTGTGATATAGACACATGGGATTATTGCTGCTGATGTGCTTTTGTTATAAGAGAAAGTGAAATATTATGGTTTTAATGGTTAAGATGCTGTGGTTGAAAATAATTGTTTCCTTTCACAATATCTATTCTTTTGTGTGTGTGTGATTTGGGTGAAAATTTACAGAGTAAATACACTTTCCATACAGCAGATCACATACACTTCGTCTCATGACATTGACCATAATTTAACACAATGCAATATCTCCCCTCCCACTTCCTCCCAATATTTACCTCTTCCCTGTGTCCATCCCTCCACGCACTCCTAGAATATCTATTCTGTTCCTCCTGAGAACACCAAATTATTCTTGGCATGAATGCAACCAGGCAAAAACACAAATTTTCCATCTCTTTCTGATGTAGGCATGCATGTGACTAAGTTCTAGCTAATAGTGGTATATGCAGAGTGGTCAAGTGCCTTTTAGTATGGTCTTTATCAAGAGCTTTGGTGGCGTAGTGCCTAAGACATTTGACTGCTAACCAGAAGGCTGGCAGTTCAAATCCACCAGCCACTCCTCAGAAGGAGGACTGGACAATCTTTTTCCATAGAGATACCACCTCAGAAACCCAAGGAGTGGTGACTATGAGTCAGAACCAACTCGATGGCAGTGAGTGAGGGTCTTTAAAAGTTAAATCATGTTCAGCTCTATTTTTTGTCCCCATACTTTGTACCTTTTATCCACATTTTCTTTATGTATTTGTTTTGAATTTTTCTTTTTTTTTTTTCCTTAATCTAACTTCAAGGATTTTCTTTTCACATTTACTAAATTGTGCCTTGTTAGATAATGGGTTGTTTTTATTCTTTTTTTTTTTTAACTTTTTTGTGATTTGGGTGAAAATTTACAGAATAAATTGGTTTTCCAATTAATATTACATGCACATTTTGTTTTATGATATTGATTATAATCCCTACAATGTAATAATAGCAATCTCACCATTTCCTTCCTGTGGTTACATTTTCCCTCTGTCCTTCTTTCCTACCATTACTACTTTCTCAGCTTTACCCCAGTGCAAATGCTGCCCTTTTGATCTCTTATGTTTGATTTTTCTATGGAGTGCTAGCTCCATGTTGTTACTATTCACCTCATAGATCTTTCTATTGTTTGGCTGAAAGTTGAGCCATGAGAGGGAGTTCAGTCCAGGCCTGAAGAATGACCAAAGGGTTCAACCAGTCTCTATCAGACCAGTAAACTTGGTCTTTTTATTATTATTTTGACATGTATTGCAGGTTTTTCTCCCACTCTATCAAGAATCTCCTATTGTGATCCTTTTCAGTGTTTGGCAGAGGTAGTAAGGCACCATCTATTTCTTCTGGTATCAGTGCCATGGAGACTGAGGTTCACATAGTCCACTAGTTCCTTGGACTAATTGTTTTCATGTGTCTTTGATTTTCTTCATCATTCTGCTCCAGATGAGGAAAGACCAAGAGTTGCACCATATATAGCTACTTGAAAGCTTTTAAGACCACAACCACTACTAACCAAAGTAGGATGTACAACAATGACTTTGGGGACTATGTTATGTCAATTGAACTTGATGTCTCCTGCTACCATAGTCCTTAGCCCACAGGCCCAGTGACTGATTCCTTCAAGGAGTTTGGTTATGACTAAGAAGTTTTCATAACTTTTCCCCTACTAGCTCTACTATATATATGGACATTTTTAAATAAAAGTAAATATTTTTATAAAATATTTATTTTATACAAATAAAACCATTGCCATTGAGTCAATTCCAACTCATAGGAACGAACACCCATTGGGCTTCCAAGGTTATAAATCTATAGGGAAATAGACTTCCTCATCTTCCTTGTATAGAGCAGTTGGTGGGTTTGAGCTGCTGAACTTCTAGTTAGAAGCCAAATCTCTTACCCACTACTCCACCAGAACTCCTTATGCACATACAAATACATATATAAAAATATCATCTGCCAAATCTAAATATGATAGTGAATATCATCCAATTAATCTGTCTACACTTGATCATCTTTCCTGTCTACCTATGTATCCACTCAAATATTAATGTTTGCTTTACTGATAATGCAGGATTGTGTATACAATCATGTTTGCCTTTGTTGCCTATTACTCTGTACACTTCTCCATATCTTGCATTTCCTTAGTGGTATTGTACTGGTCATCAACTATTTTATATATTGCCTTTCTTTTCTTATTTCTTCTTCTTCTCCTTCTCCTTCTCCTTCTCCTCCTTCTCCTTCTCCTTCTCCTACTCCTTCTCCTTCTTCTCCTTCTCCTTCTCCTTCTTCTTCTTCTTCTTTGGCTTGGGTGAATGTTTACAAAGCAAATTTACTTTCCATATAGCAGCTCACATACACTTTGTCTCATGACATTAACTGTGTTGTTGTTGTTGTTATGTGCCATCGAGTAGGGCCTGACTCATAGCCACCCCTTCTGGAAGTAGATTGCCCAACCTTCCTTCTGAGGAGTGGCTGGTGGGTTTGAACCACCAGTCTTCTGGTTAGCGGTAAAGTGGCTTAGTCACTATGCTACCAGAGTTTCCATGACATTGACTATAATTCACCACAATGCAACAGCTTCCCTCCTACTTCCTCCCCATAGTTACATCTTCCATGTGTCCTTCTCTCCATGCATTCCTGCTCCCTGAGCTGTCTCCCTGTGCATACATAGCCCTTCTATTCTCCCATGATTGCTCTCTCCAAGGAATGTATCTACCAAATGTAAATGTTTACCTTATATGCCTTTCTTTTATTTGGCTGGAAGCCACAGGAGTAGGTTCAATTCCAGATCTGAAGGGCAGCTAAAGGCCATAGTCTCAGTGGTTCCGTGAAGGTCTATCAGACCGTCAAAACTGGTCACTCTTTTATTTTTTTTTTTAAACATTTTGAGTTTTCTTCCACATAGTTTACCCACTCTATCCACGATCTCCTACATAGATCCCCTCCGAGTTGGTGACAGTGGTAGCCAGGCACCATTTAGTTCTTCTGGTCTCATAGTCGTATAGACCGAGGATCACATGGTGCCCAGTTGCTTGGACTAATTGTTTCCATGAATCTTTGGTTTTCTTCTTTCTTTTTTGCTCTGGATGAGGAGAGACAGATTGTTGCATCTAGATGGTCACTTGCAAGCTTTTAAAATCTGAGTCACTACTAGCCAAAGTAGGATGTGGAAAATGTTTTGTGTAGTATTTTATGCCAATTGAGCTTGATGTCCCCTGTGACTATGGTCCTGACAGCACAGATCCAACTACTCCCTCCCTCTGTGTAGCTGGCTGTGGCCAAGAAGTGACTACAACCTTGTCCCTTGTCAGCTACTATGTTGTTGTTGTTGTTATGTTCCGTTGAGTAGAACCTGACTCATAGCGACCCCTCCTTGGGTTTCTGAGGTAGATCACTATGGAAGTAGATTGACTCACCTTCCTTCTGAGGAGTAGCTGGTGGGTTTGAACTGCCAGCCTTCTGGTTAGCAGTCAAGTACCTTAAGCACTATGCTACCAGAGCTCCCTGTCAGCTACTATGCAACTTGGAATTCTATACTTATAGAAACATTGTCTGCCAACCCTATACATGATCTTGGTCACACTCACCCTCTAATAGTTCAACCTGTCCACCCATCTGTCCATCCAAATATCCATATATGCCTTCACTGACAACATAGTACTGTATGTGCAAAAGGGTTCATTTTGGTTGTCTATACTTCCCATACACCTTTCTATGTCTTCCTCTTCCTCAATGTCACTGTGTGTTGATCACTCACATTTGATACATTGCCCTTCTCTTCACCCAAATCAGTACTTGTCTTTGCCTATCTAACAGTGTTTCCTACCCTCCCTTCCCACTCATAGTAACCAGCAAAGAAAATTTTCTTTCATATATAAACCTTTCCTTGACTTTTTATGATAATGGACTAATACAATATTTGTCCTTCTGTGACTGGCTTATTTCACTCAGCATAATGTCCTCCAAGTTCATCCACATTAGGTGGCGTTTTGCAGATTCTACATTATTCTTTAAGGTTGCAGAGTATTCCATTGTGTGTATGTACCATAGTTTGTGCATCCATTCTTCTGTTGATAGGCACTTAGGTTGTTTCCATATTTCTGCTATTGTAAATAGTGCTGCAATTAACATGGGTGTGTATATCTATTCTTTTCCTGGCTCTCACTTCTTTAGGATATATACCTAGTAATGGAATGGCTGGGTCAAATGTTATTTCTAATTCCAACTTTTTAAGGAATTGTCATACTGCTTTCCACAGTGGTTGCATCATTTTACAATCATACCAGCAATGTATGAGAGTCCCAATCTCTCCACATACTCACCAGCATTTGTAATTTTCTGTCTTGTTGAGCTTTGCTACTAGTGCTAGCTCAAGATGATATCTCATTGTTTTGATTTACATCGCTAATGGCTAATGATTATGAAGATTTCCTCATATGTTTGGTGGCTGCATGAATATCCTCTTTGATGAAGTGTCTACTCATGCCTTCTGCCTATTTTTTTCACTGAATTATTTGTCTTTCTGTTACTGAGGTGTTGATATTTTCTATAAATTCTAGAGATAAGTCCCTGTCAGACTTTTCTTATTTATTCTTGGATATATATTTTTTCAATGTTATCTATTTTATCAAAACATTATCTCTCTGCTTAAATAATTGACCTAATATGTAAAGAATAAATTAGCTTGAATGTATGCCACTGGGGTTGCCCTAATAGACTAATAGCAGTCATGTTCAGACAGTAATCAGCAAAGGATCTGGAAAAGCAATGTTCCATATCATCAGTCACCATTTAAACTAGTATATAATCATTTGATTATTTTTCTATATATATTTCAGGTAAGAGTTGTTTTTTTTCCTCCTATAGATACAGGCCTAGAATAGTGTCCTATATAGAGCTGACATTCAATAAGTGTTATTTATTACATTTATTAATACATACATAAATCTTTATGCCTCCTTATCACCTAACTGAAACAGAGGTCCTTATGTCTATTCATTTCTGAGATCTTTGCACTCTCTTAGGCTTAAAAGAATGAGGTTATTCAGGCATTAGTTAATGTATAGGGACCAAAGTTAGCATGTGGTAATCATTTTTCAAAGTGATCACTTTTCTAAGTGTTTATAAGCTTGAGGTAAAATCAGCACTAGTTTTTATTCAACACCAGTAACTTCAGATCACTATAATCTATGTATGAATACATCTGAAGGATAAAATACATGTGTGTATAACATAAAATGTATGCAAATACACATAAAATATGCTATGACTGTGAAGGCAGGAATGCAACCAGAAACGTATACATGGATGCTCATTGCACTACTTTATACATTAGCCAAAACATGTCCATCAACAAATGAATGAATAAACAAAATGTGGTATATACATACTATAAAATACTACTTAGCCATTAACAAAAATGAAGTCCTGATGTATGCCACAACATGGATGAACCTTGAAAACATTATGCTGAGAGAAATAAATTGCAAAATGACAAACATTATATGATCTCACTTATATGAAATAAGCAAATATATAGAAACCAAAGATTATTAATGGTTACAAGAGGTGTGATGGGTAGGGAAAGGGGGAGTGTTTGCTTGGGGCACAGAGTATATGAATGGTTGAGGAACAATTTGGAAAAGGATGTAGAGAATGGTCGCACAACTTGAAGAATGTAATCAGTGTTAATGGATTGTACATGTATAAATTGTTGAGTTGGCTTATATTTTGTTATATTTATTTTCCCGACAATAATTTTTTTTTAAATATGCTGTGAGTACAGTTTATAAATGTGTCTCTAATTATTATTCTAGGAGATCTGGTAGCATAGGGCCTAAGGCACTTGACTGCTAACCAGAAGGCTGGAGGTTCAAACCCACCAGCCACTCCTCAGAAGAAAGGGCAATCTACTTCTGTAGTGATACTGCCTCAGAAACCCAAGGAGGGGTCACTATGAGTCGGGTCCAACTTGACGGCACATAACAACAACAATTATTATTCCACTTAATTAGATTATCAAAAACATCTGGTGAAATAGATATTGTTTTTAATTTCATTTCAAAATGAAAGCATTGAGCTTATAGATTGGCAGTTATTTGGCAACTCACAATTGTTGAAGCCCAACTCAGAAATCCTGTGCTTCTATCTGCATATAATGCTTTCAGGGAAACAGAACTGCTTTTTTGCTCTCTTATTGTTGTACAAGCTGGGTGTGGAGGAGAGAGAGAGGATGGGTTCCAGGGAGGAGACTAGAGACTTAAACTCATCTCTATCAATGGTAAAGGGAGGAGCAGAGGCACAATGACTCAAGACTCAGTATGAGATGCCTAACTTTGCACCACAGTGTAGGTCTAGGAGGAAATGATAGATAGCTGTAGATACAGAGAGGGTGTCCATTGTTGTTGTTGTTGGGTGCCATCGAGTCATCTCTGACTCATAGTGACCCTATGCACAGCAGAATGAAACACTGCCCAGTCCTGAGCCAGCTCAATGATTCTTGCTATAATTGAGCCCATTGTCACTGCCACCATGTCAATCCATCTCATTGAGAGCTTTCCCCTCTTTCGTTGACCCTCTACCTTATCAAGCATGACTTCCTTCTCCAGGGAATGGTCCCTTCTGACAACATGACCAAAGTAGGTGAGACGAAGTCTGGCCATTCTCACCTCCAAGGAGCATTCTGGCTGCACTTCCTCCAGGACAGAGCTGTTAGTTCTTTTAGCAGTCCACGGGACTTTCATCATTCTTCTTCAACACAGAAGCTCAAAAGCATCAATTCTTCTTCAGTCTTCTTTATTCACTGTTCAGCTTGCACAAGCATATGAGACAATTGAAAATATCATGGCTTGTGTCAGGTGCACCTTAGTCCTCAAGGAGACATCTTTGCTCTTCAGCAGCTGATTTGCCCAGTGTTATACGTTATCTGACATCCTGACTGCTGCTTCCATTGGTGTAGATTGTACAACAAAGTAATGTGAACTCTTTGACAATTTCAATCTTTTCTCCATTTATCATAATGTTGCTTATAGGACCAGTTTTGAGTATTTTTGTTTTCTTTATATTGAGATGTAATCCATATCTCAGACTGTGTTCTTCAATCTTCATCAGTAAGTTCTTCAAGTCATCCTCACTTTCAGCAAGTAAAATTGTGTCCTCAGTGTATCTCAGGTTGTTAATCATTCTTCCTCCAATCCTAATGCCATATTCTTCTTCATATACTTCAGCTTCTCAGATTATTTGCTCAGCATACAGTTTGAATAACTATAGTGAAAGGATCAACTCTGACACACTTCCTTCTTGGTTTTAAACCATGTACTGTTCCCTTTTTCTGTTCGAACGACAGCCTCCTGGTCTATGTACAGGTTCCTTATGAGTAAAATTAAGTGTTCTGGAATTACCATTCTTCTCAATGTTATCCACAATTTGTTATGATCCACACAATCAAATGCCTTTGCATAATCAATAAAACACAAGTAAACATCTTTCTGATATTCTTTGCTATGAGCCAAAATCCATCTGACATCAGCAATGATAATCCCTTATTTCATGTCCTCCTCTGAATCCAGCTTGCATTTCTGGAAGTTCTCTGTCAATATACTGCTGCAACCATTTTTGAATTATCTTCAGTGAGATTTTACTTGCATGCAATATTAATGGTATTGTTTGATAATTTCCACATTCTGTAGGATCACCTTTATTTGGAATGGGTACAAATATGGATCTCTTCTGGTCAGTTGGCCAAGTAGCTGTCTTTCAAATCTCTTGGCATAACCGAGTCCCTCCAGTGGGGCATCTATTGAAACATCTCAATGGGTACTCTTTCAATTCCTGAAGCCTTGTTCTTCACCAATTCTTTCAGTGCACCTTCAACTTCTTCCTTCAATACCATTGGTTCTTGAATTTATACCACATCCTGAAATGGCTGAAGATTGACCAGCTTTTTTTGGTACAATGACTCTGTTTATTCCTTCTATCTTGTTTTGATTCTTCCTGCATCATTCAATATTTTGCCCAGAGAATCTTTCAATATTGGAAATCAAGGCTTAAATTTTTCCTCAGTTCTTTCAGCTTGAGAAATACTGAGTGTGTTCTTCCATTTTGGTTTTCTAACTCCAGGTCTTTGCACATTTCCTTATAATAATCAGCTTTGTCTGATCAAGCTGCTCTTTGAAATCTTCTGTTCAGCTCTTTTATATTGTCATTTCTTCCATTTGCTTTAGCTACTCTTCACTCAAGGGTAAGTTTCAGAGTCTCTTCTGACATCCATTTTGGTCTTTTCCTTCTTTCTCGTATTTTTAGTGACCTCTTGCTTTCTTCATGGATGATGTTCTTGATGTCATCCCACAATTCTTCTGGTTTTCGATCATTGGTGTTCAATGCATCAAATCTATTCTTCAGATAGTCTCTAAATTCAGAAAGGATAAATACAAGATCATATTTTGGTTCTTGTGAACTTGTTTTAATCGTCTTCAGCTTCAAGTTGAACTTGCATACGAGCGGTTGTTGATCTGTTCCACAATCAGCTCTTGGCCTTGTTTTGTCTGAAGATATTGAACTTTTCCATCACCTCTTGCCACAGATGTAGTCAATCTGATACCTGTGTACTCCATCTGCTGAAGTCCATGTGTATAGCCACTGATAGTGTTGTTGAAAAAAAGTATTTGCAATGAATAAGTTGTTTGTCTTGCAAAATTCTATCATGTGATCTCCAGTGTTATTTTTGTCACCAAGGCCAAATTTTCTGACTACTGGTGATTTTTTCTTTTTTTCCAACTTTTGCATTCAAATCGCCAGTGATAAGCAGCACATCTTGATTGCATGTTCAGTCAATTTCAGACTGCAGAAGTTGATAAAAATCTTCAGTTTCCTCATCTTTGTCTTTGGCGGTTGATGCTTAAATTTGAATAATAGTAGTACCAATAGGTCTTCCTTGTAGGTGTATAGATATTATCTTATCACTCATAGCATTTTACTTCAGGACAGATCTTAAAACATCCTTTGTGATGATGAATGCCATGCCATTACTCTTCAATTTGTCATTCCCAACATAGTAGATCATATGGTTGTCTGATTAAAAATGGCCAAAACTAGTCCATTTCATCTCACTATTGCCTAGGATATCAATCTTTATGTGTTCCATTTCATTTTTTACAACTTCCAATTTTCCTAGATCCATATTTTGTATATTCCCTTATTAATGGTTCTGATTATTAATGGCGGTTTACAGCTGTTTCTCCTCAATTTGTGTTGTGCCATTTCAGTACATGAAGGTCCTGAAAGACTTACTTTATCCATATCATAAAGATTGGTTCTACTCTGATGTGGCAGCTCTTTCCCAGTTCTATTTTGAGTGCCTTCTGACCCAAGGGGCTCATCTTATTGCACTGTGTCTGACAATGTTTCTGAGCTATTCATAAAGTTGCCTAGTAATGTATCAGACACTGTTTTTCTGCTATTCATAAGTTTCTCCTGGGCCAATTTTTGAGATGTGGATGGCCTCTTCCTTCTTCCTAGTCTTAGTCTGTAAGCTGCATTGAAACCTGTGCACCATGTGCTATTTTGCTGGTGTCCAAAACACCAGTGGCACAGCTTCAAGCCTTATAGTAATGTACAAGCCTCACAGGAAGACAAACTGACAGACAAGTTTGTCTCCCTTACCTGCTGGAAACTTCTGCACCCTCCCCTTACCTAATTCCTACCTGGAACCTGCCACTTTGTTGTCTCTGGCTGCTCCCTTTTTTTCCTGGCTCTAGGGGGCTTGGGATCTAGCCTTGCTTCCTGCCCCTTTCTACCTGGATATCCTGCCTCTCCAGAGGTCCCCGGCTTTTCTTGCTCCCTCCCTTTCTTGGCTCCAGAGGGCTTGAGACTTAGCCTTGTCTCCTGCACCCTTTACCTGGATATCCTGCCTCTCTGGTGGTCCCTGGCTTCTCCTGCTCCCTCCCTTTCCTGGCTCTAGGGGGCTTCCTAAGGGGTGTCCATTAGGCTTTAACAATAGTGATAATCTTGTGAGTAGTGGCACAAGAAGCAATCGCATTTTTGGAGGCAGCAGCAACAGAACGAGGTATGGGAATACCAGGATCTCAGCTTTACTCATGCTTCTGCCCAATGTCTTCAATAATTGACAGCCCTGCTGGCCAGAGTAAAACTATTTTACTGGTGCTTCTTACCCTGCACATAAGATACAGTAGAGGAACATATCTACAGTTAAAGCCAAAACCAAAAACTCGAGTAAGCAAGGAATTTCTTAAAATTTTCTCTATCTAAGTTAAACGAAATCAATGAGTAAAGCAATTGTACAGATTATTAAACAACAACAACAAAAAAAGCCTCAGCTATATCTTTGAAGTAATGGCATATTTTTAAGCACAATTGTTATTTTTATGCTTTGCTTTGTGAGCACAGATTATTTCCTTAAATTGATGTGCATTTTGTACATGCTCCATAGAAGTAGACATTGAACTTGCAAACACATTATTGCTTCCACTAGAATAAAATGTGTATGCACTGTTATTGCCATAGGAATCACCAGATTTGAAACGTTTGCACCATCTGGAACAAATGGTTTAACTTCCAGCTGTATTCACTTAGCTCTTCATCTTGTCTAAGTGGACATGCTGGCTGTTTAAGCAAGTGCTTCTCTTGTATAGAACATCAGTTTGAGATTTCATTTATATTTTGTATATACACAGAAAGCCTAGCACTTTGGCATTTCCTCCCATGTCCAAAATAATCATTTTTCATTTTTGCTCAGCTGGATTGCTTGAATTTTCTGCCCAGTTATGGCCAGCCCTCTCAGAAGGATTACATTTCTATGGGGCTTAAAAATTTCTGAAATGCTTTGATCTTTCAAAATCTATGGCATTGTACTAAATGTAAAGCAATCCTATACAGAGTAGTGTAAAATGAATAATGCACTGGTGAATTATCAGAAAGGAAACACTATTTCTGATAATTGTATTTAAAAAAAAATCATTTTAAAACAGATTTTTAAAATTATCTTCATTAGAGTGGCAGATAGCGTAGTCCATACGAGTATGGGCTCTGGATCCACACTGCTTGTTTTAATCTAAATTTTACCACCTACCAGTGGTAGAATGCGTATAAAACATTTTACATGTCAACTATTTTATGTGTACAATTAAGTGATATTATGTTCATGTTGTTGTGCAGTCATTACTACTATTTGTCTCTAAAATTTTTAATAAACCTTTGTAGAAACTCAGTACCCCTTCAATAATACCTCCCCATTTTCACCTCCCATCTACCCCTGGTATCTACTAATAAACTTTGATGTATGCATTTGCAGAGATTCTTGATATTTCATACAAGTGAGGTTCTATAATATGTGTCCTTTTATATCTGACTTATTTCCCTTAGCATAATGCTTTCAGTGGTCATTTGCCATACATCTATCAGAACTTACTCTTTTTTTTAACTCTGAAAATCATCTCTTTTCATTGTGCTTTGGGTGCAAATTTACAGAGCAGATTCAATTTACATTCAACAGTTCATGCACTATTGTTTTCACACTTCAATTACAATCTCCAACATAAAAACTCTCCTCTCACCACCTCCCTATGACTACCCCTTCCCTGTGACTGTCTTACCTATGCATGTCTCTCTGTCTAGCTTTCCCTCAGTGTGAATGCTGCCCCTCTGGTGTCTCATGGGTGATTGTTCTAAAGGGTGCCTCTCCCTACAACAGGAGGGTGGATCGCCTGGGATAGGTGTTCTGCATGTAGAACTTCATTATTCTTTATGGCTAAATAATACTCCATTGTATGTATATACCACAATTTGTTTATCCATACATCTCTTGACAGACACTGGGGTTGTTTACAACTTTTGGCTATTGTGAATAACATTGCAATGAACATTGGTATCCAAGTATCTGATTTCAAGTTTTTTGAGTATATACCTGTGAGAGAAATTGCTAGATAACATGTTAATTCTATGTTCAACTTTTTGAGGAACCACAAAATGTTTTCCCATTGGCTGTACCATTTTACAATCATAACAGCAATGAGTGCAGGTTCCAATTTCTCCCCATCTTTGTACTAAAAAGAATTGGTTGATGTTCATCCATTTCAGGAGGTGGCAATAATCTGGAACCAATGGTATTGAAGGAAGAAGTTGAAGTGGCCCTGAAAGAACTGGTGAAGAACAAAGCTCCAGGAATTGATGAGGTACCCATTGAGATGTTTCAACGAATAGATGCCACGATGGAGGCACTCATTCATCTATGTGAATAAATCTGGAAGACAGCTACCGGGCCAACTGACTGGAAGAGATCCATATTTGTATCCATTCCAAAGAAAGATGATCCCACAGAATGTGGAAATTATCAAACATTATCATTAATGTCACATGCAAGTAACTTCTTAATGAAGATAATTCAAACACAGTGGCAGCAGTATATTGACAGAGAGCTTCCAGAAATGCTGGATTCAGAACAGGATGTGGAATTAAGGATATCATAGTTGATGTTAAGTGGATCTTGGCTCAAAGCAAAGAATACCAGAAAGATGTTTATTTCTGTTTTATTGAGTATGCAAAAGCATTTGGTTATGTGGATCATAACAAATTATGGATAACCTTGAGAAGAATGAGAATTCCAGAACACTTGATTGTACTCATGAAGGGAGTGTATCAATGTTGTATCCTTTCACCCTACTTATTCAATTCCTATGTTGAGCAAATAATCTGAGAAGCTGGATTATATAAAGAGGAACATGGTATCAGGATTGCAGGAAGACTCATTAACAACCTGCAATGTGCAGATAACACAAAGTTGCTTGCTGAAAGTGAGAATGACGTGAAACACTTACTGATGAAGATTAAAGACTACAGTTTGCAATATGGATTACACTTCAAAATTAAGAAAACAAAAATCCTCACAACTCGTCCAATAAATAGCTTCACAATGGATGGAGAAAAGATTGAAGTTGTCAAGGACTTCATGTTACTTGGTTCTATGATAAACACCATGGAAGCAGCAGTCCAGACATAGATGATGTATTGCATTGTACAAATCTGCTGCAAAATACCTCTTTCAAGTGATGAAGAGCAAAGGTGTCTCTTTGAAGACTAAGATGCACCTAACCCAAGCCATGGTATTTTCAATTGTTTTTTATGCATGTGAGAGCTGGACAATGAATAAGGAAGACTGACGAAGAGTTGATACTTTGGAGTTGTGGTGTTGGAGAAGAATGCTAAGAGTATCATGGACTGCTAAAAGGACTAACAAATCCATCCTGGAAGAAATACAGCTGGAATGCTCCTGGGAAGCAAGAATGGCCAGACTTCATCTCATCTATTTGGTCATGTTGTCAGAAAGAACCATTCCCTGGAGAAGGATATCATGCTTGGTAAAGTGGAGGGTCAACTAAAAAGGGGAAGACCCTCAAAGAGATTGATTGACACAGTGACTGCAACTATGGGCTCAGGTGTTGTAGGGTTCATGAGGCTGGCACAGGACAAGGCAGTGTTTCATTCTGCTGTGCATAGGGTGGCTATGAGTTGGAGAAGACTTGATGGCACATAACAGCAACAGCAAAGTATCATTTTTGATGAAATACCTATAAAAGTTTTGCTCTTTTTAAATAATTTTTTTTTGTTATTGAGTGTAATAGTTATTTAGATAGCTTAGATATTAAACCCTTATCAAATATATGGTTCCCAATTTTTTTTCCTATTCTGTTGATTGTCTCTTCACTTAATTGATAGAGCCTTTTAAAACTTAATTTTTTTTAATTTTAATGAAGACCAATTTATCTATTTTGTCTTTTGTTTCTTATGCTTTTGGTATAATATCTAAGAACACATTGTTGAAGACTAGATCCTGAAGCTTTACTTCCACATTTTTCTCTGTAAGTTATATGGTTTTGTTTCTTAAATTTAGGATTTTGAATTAATTTTTGTTTGTCTTTTTGAATATAAAGAGATCATGAAGTATTATTTACTGAAGAGAATATTATTTCCAATTGAATACCCATGGCATCCTTTTTTGAAAATCAATTGACTATACATGTAAAAGTTTACTTCTGGACTCCTAATTCTATTATAGGAGCTCTGGTAGCGTAGTGCCTAAAACACTTGACTGCCAACGAGAAGGCTGGCAGTTCAAACCCACCAGTCACTCCTCAGAAGTAAGGTTGGGCAATCTACTTCCATAGTGATATTGCCTCGGAAACCCAAGTAAGGGTTGCTACATGTCAGGTCTGACTCGATGGCACATAACAACAACAACAACAATTCTATTATATTTGAATATAATATTGAAATTTCATATAAATTTATGGATTAACTTTACCATTTCTGCAATAAAGTTGATGGGATTTTGATAGAGGTATTGAATCTATTGGACATTTTGGATAGTAGTCACATATTAAGAATATGTCTTCTAATCCATAAAGAAGGAGCTCTGGTAGCATAGTGACTATATTGAAAGGATTACACACCATCTAGAAGCTCTGGTAGCATAGTGGCTAAGACACTTGCCTGCTAACCAGACAGCTGGTGGTTCAAACCCACCAGCCACTCCTCGGAAAGAAGGTTGGACAATCCTACTTCCGTAGTGATACTGCCTCAGAAACCCAAGGAGGGGTCGCTATGAGTTGGGGCTGACTTGAGAGCTCGTAACAACAAAAACAACAATCCATAAAGATGGACTGTCTTTCCATATATTTATGTCTTCTTTAATTTTTCTTGTCAATGCTTTATAGTTATAAGTGTACATGTCTCGCTGTTAATTATCCTGGTTAAATTCATTGCTATTTTGATTCTATTTTAAATGCAATTGATTTCTTAATTTCTTTTTCAGATTACTCATTTGTGGTATATAGAAATCTAATTGACATTTTTTTTTTTTTTAATTGATCTTGTACCCCGAACGTTTTCTAAATTCATGTATTAGCTCTAGTAGCTTTCTTGTGGTTCTTTGCCATTGCTTTGTCTATGCAGGATCATGTTATCTGTAAATAGAGGTAACTTTACTACTGCTTTCTAGATTATTTATTTGGATATGTTTTATTTATTTTTCTTGTCTAATCACTCTGGCTACAGTTTCCACTAGAATATTGAAAAACAGTGATGAGAGCAAGCATCCTCGTCTTGCTCTCAATCTTAGCAGAACAGTTCTTTCTCCATTGAGTATGATATTACTTGTGATTTTTTGGAAATGTCCTTTATCATATTGAGGAATTTAGCTTCTGTTCTTAATTTGTTGAGTTTTTGTTTTGTTTTGTTTTGTTTTCATTAAAGGGTAGTGATTTTCTTTTCCAATGTCATTTCTGCCTTCATTGAAGTGATCATGTTGTTCTTCTTTTGTTGTTGTATTAACACAGCATATTACATCGATTAGTTTTCTAATATCTAATCACCCTCGGATTACTGGGAAAAAATTCCACTTTACTATGGTGTATAATTGGGAGCTCTGGTGGCATAGTGCCTAAGGTGTTTGACTGCTAACCAGAAGCCTGGTTCTTCAAAACCACCAGCCACTCCTCAGAAGGAAGATTGGACAATCTACTTCCATAGAAATACCATGCCTTGGAAACCCAAGGACCAGTCACTTTGAGTTGAAATTGACTTGATGGCTTGAGTAGTAGACGGTGTATACTCACCTAACTCACTGGCAATGAGTCAAATCCTACTCATAGCGACCCCTCCTTGGGTTTCCAAGGTGTTATCACTAAGGAAGTAGATTGCCCACTGTTCCATCCAAGGAGTGGCTAGTGGGTTTGAACTACCATCCTTCTGATTAGCAGTCAATTGCCTTAGGCACTATACTACCAGAACTTCTAGATGGTGTGTAATCCTTTCAATATACTGTTGTATTTGGTTTTCTAGTATTTTATTCAGGAGTTTTATATATATTCATAAGGGATGTTGGTATTTAGGTTTTTTGTTTTTTTTTTTCCTTATGGTTTCTCTGCCTCACTTTGGTACTAGAGTAATGTTGCTTTCACAGAATGAGTTAAAAAACAAATTTTATCTTTACTGACTGAAATCTCTTCACTTGTTATAGTTATGTTCAGATTTCCTTCTTCTTTAGTAAATTTAGATAGTTTATATTTCTACTGATTTGTCCCTTTAATTTAAGTTAGCTGTTAAGTGTACAATCACTTGTAGTCTTCTTTTATGATTGTTTTTATTTCTGAAGAGGCAGTTTTAAGCTCACCACTTTATTTTTTTATTTTAGTTTTTTAAACTCTCTTTTTCTATTTGTTAATGCACTTAATTAAAATATAACTTATGTATAGTGTAATACACAAAACTAAAGTGATATGGGACAAAGCTTTTTTTTTTTTTTTCCCCAGTATTCCTTCCCCTCCCACCCTTGGAAACCAAAAAAGTTTCCTTCCATATACAAACCTTTACTTGACTTTCTACAATAATGAACTAATACT
>NW_006922500.1:438102-441927 GCF_000298275.1 Orycteropus afer afer | reverse complement strand
AGGGGTAAAACCCAGGAAGCCAAAGAGAAGAGCAATCAGCCAAAGGGATTAGGTGAGGAGGGGAAACTCAGGGATGCCCAAAGAAGCAAGCCAGAGAGCAGGAGAAAGGGGATTAAAAGACAGGAAGCCAGACAGAGGAACAGTCAGCCACAGGGACCCAGGTGGGGGTGGATACAAGAGGTCTCCAACAGCAGGACAAACTTCTCTTTTGGTTTGTCCTACTGTGGTGACATGTAGACGTGAGTTTTGAGGCTGAGCCTCTGGTGTTTAAAATGCAGCGAGATGCACCAGGTGCATAGGTAACAGCCCAGTTTATAGACTGAGACAGACTAGGAAGAAGGAAGAGGCCATCTACTTCTGAAAGAATTGGCCAGGGAAAACCGCTTCTGTATACTTCCTTTCAAAGCTCAGGCCTCCAAGATTATCTTCTGTGTCTCTGTCAATTTGTTTCTCTTTTATTTGCTGAAGAGGGTCTGTGTAGTTTGTCTGCATAGTTTGCCATATTACCGGAAGTCTCACCCCAGAATCTCCTTTTATTTTTTTTCCTTTTAAGATTAATAAAGGGTTTGTCAAATTAATCAAACTTTTAAAAAATTAAATTTCTAGTTTTGTTTCTATTGTTCTACTTTTGTCTTATACATTTCTCCTCTGATCTTTGTTGTTTCTTTCACTTTGGAAGTTTTTAGTTTAGTTGTTCTTTTTTTTTTTTTTTGTCTAGTGTCTCATGTTTTACGTTTAGTTAATAGATTTGAGATCTTTCTTCTCTTTTCAATGTAGGTATTTGCCACTACACATTTACCTGTAAGTACTGTTTTTGCTATATCCTGTAAGTTTTGTTGTGTGTGCTGTCATTTTTATTTGACTCTTACTATTTTCTCATTTCTCTCTTGACTAATTCCTTGATTCATTGTTTATTAAATAGTGTCTTAATATCCACATGGGAACTCTGGTAGCATAGTGCTTAAGGCATTTGACTGCTGAGCAGAAGGCTAGTGGTTCAAACCACTCCTCAGAAGGAAGATTGGACAATCTACTTCTGTAGGCATACCACCTTGGAAATCCAAGGAAGGGTCACTATGAGTTGAATCAACTTGATGGCAGTGAGTTTTTTTTTTAGAATATGCGCATACTTTTATATTTTCAGTTTTCCTTCTATTTTTAATTTCTAGTTGCATGTAATCATAGAAGATTCTTTGAATGATTTGACTTCTTTTTAGGTTTATTGAAAATTGTTTTGTGATCTAGCATAGTCTGTGTAAAGAATAATCCATGTACACTGGTGAAAATGTGCATTTTTCTGTTGTTGGGTGGAGTATTATAAGCATGTCTATTCAGTCTAATTGCTTTATAACATTGTTCATACCCTCAATTTCATTAATGATTTTCTTTCTAAATGTTCCATCTATTATTGAAAGTGATGTGTTGTGTTATTGAGGACCTGTTTATTTCCCCCTTCAATTTTGTCAGAGTTGGCTTCATATATTTTTGGGATTTGACATTAGGTGCATTTATATTTATAAATTTTTAATCTTGATGAACTGACACTTTTTTCATATTACAATGCTCTTCTTTTTCTCTTATAACATCATTTGACTTAAAATTCATCTTTTATGAATAGTCACTCTGTGTTTGGTTACTAGTGGTATGATTTTCTTTTGCTTTTTCATTCTTTCACTTTCAATCTATTTGTGCTTAAGGCCTAAGATGTACCTCCTTCAGACAGCATACAATGAGCATGTGTTTGTATCTATTCTGCCACTATCTGCCTTTTGATAGAGAGTTTAATCATTACATATAAAGTAATTACCAATAACAAAGAATTACTTTTTCATTTTTTTACATTATGTACCTTCTTTGTTCCCCATTTTCTCTAATAATTTCACCTTTTATGTCTGAGTCATCTTTTTTTTTTTTAATATTTATTTACTATTTGGTGTCTTTTTTTTTCCTTTTTAATTGTGATTTGAGTGAAAGTTTACAGAGCACCTTCATTTTCCATAAAATAATTCCTATGTTTTATGACATTGATTGCAATCTCCCTAATGTGACAGCCTTCTTTCCACTTCTTCCCTGTGACTACCTTTCCCTGTGTCCTTCTTTCCCATGCATTCCTGCCCTCTGAACTATCTCCTTTTGCAAATACTGCCTTCTAATTTCCCATGGTTGATTATTCGAAGGAGTGTATCTGCCTGGTGTAAATGTTTTCTCTATACTCCTGTTTGACTGGAAGCCATGAGTGAGTTCACTTTCAGGCCTGAAGTGTTATTAGGAACCAAAGTTTTAGGGGTTTCACCAGTCTCTATAAGAAAAATAAGCCTGGTGGTTTTTTTTTTTTTTTTTTATGATTTTGAGTTCTGTTCAATATTTCTCTCCCACTCTATCCAGGATCTCCTATACTGATCCCTTTCTGAGTGGTTGACAGTGTTAGCCAGGCACAGTCTAGTTTTTCTGGTCTCAGAGTCATGTAGGCTGAGGTTAGCATGGTCCTCTAGTACCTTTGTCTAATTGTTTCCATACATCTTTTGTTTTCTTCATTCTACTATGCTCCAGAAAAGGAGAGACCAATTGCTGCATCTTAGATGGCCACTTGCAAGCTCTTAAGACCCTGGTCACTACTAGGAGCTCTGGTGGGGTAGTGCCTAAAACATTTGACTGCTAACCAGAAGTCTGGTGGTTCAAACTCACCAGCCGTTCCTCAGAAGGAAGGTTGGGCAATCTACTTCTGCAGTGATACCCCCTCAGAAATCCAAAGAAGGGTTGCTGTAAGTCAGATCCAACTCTACAGCATTACATTTTGCATGCAGTCACTACTAACCACAGTAGGATTTATAACAATGCCTTCGTGCAGTATGTTCTACCAATTGAACTTGATATCCCCAATGACTCTTTAACAACCTGTGATATGCAGACAATACAACCTTGTTTGCTCAGAGTGAAGAGGACTTCAAGCACTTACTGATGAAGATCAAAGACTGTAACCTTCAGTATGGATTATACTTCAACATAAAGAAAACAAAAATCCTCACAACTAGACCAATAATCAACATGACAAATGGAGAGAAGATTGAAGTTGTGAAGGATTTCATTTTACTTCGATCCACATCAACACCCTTGGAAGCCGCAGTCAAGGATCAAATGATGCATTGCATTGGACAAATCTGCTGTAAAATACAACTTTAAAGTGCTAAAGAGCAAAGATGGCATTTTGTAGACTCTGGTGTTCCTGACCCATGGTATTTTCATTTACTTTCTTTGCACGTGAAAGCTGGACAGTAAAAAAGGAAAACAGAATAAGAATTTACCCCTTTGAATTATGGTGTTGCCAAAGAATATTGAATACACCATGAAGTGCCAGAAGAATGAACAAATGTGTTTTAGAAGAAGTATAGCCAGAATACTCCTTTGAAATGAAAATAGTGAGATTTTGTCTCTCATATTTCGCTTGTTAGAAGGGACAAGTCCATGGAGAAAGAAATGATGCTTGGTAAAGTAGATGGTCAGTAAAAAAGAAGACACTCAATAAGCTGGATTAACAAGTAGCTTAAACATTAGTCTCAAATGTAGCAATGATTGTGAGGATGGAGTAGAAGTGGATAGAGTTTTGTTCTGTTGTGCGTGGTGTTGCTATAAGTCAAAACTAACTTGACAGCACTTAACACACCAGTAACAACAATTTTATTTATTTATTGTTATACTGTTATTCTAGAAAATATCAGTCTACATGTTGTTGTTGTTGTTATTTGCCGTCAAGTCAGCCCCGACTCATAGTGACCCCTCCTTGGGTTTCCGAGGCAGTATCACTATGGAAGTAGGATTGCCCAACCT
>NW_006922500.1:436108-438002 GCF_000298275.1 Orycteropus afer afer | reverse complement strand
TTACAATCCTGTAGGCTTATTTACTTTGGATATTTCTGTAACTTTATTGGTTTCTGGGTATGTCGTCAGGTGTGTTAATGGTCAGTTCTTGTTTGCCATTGTTGGTTCTCTGTCCAAAGGACTCTCTTTAGCATCTCTTGTAAGATTGGTCTGGTTTTAACAAATTCCCTTAATTTCTGCTTATCTGGAAATCTCCTAATTTCACCATCTATATCTGAAGGACAATTTTGCTGGTATATAATTCTTGGTTGGAAATTTTTCTCTTTCAAGTTTTATATATACCATCCCATTATCTTCTCACCTGTGTGGTTTCTGCTGATAAATCCAAGCTTATTGGTTGTCCCTTGTAGGTAACTTTTCATTTTTCCTGTTCTGCTTTCAGAATTCTCTCTTTGCCTTTGGTTTTGATGAGTTTGATGATGATTTGTCTTGGTGATTTTCTTTTTGGTCTATCCTGTTTGGGGTTCATTGAATTACATGAAGGGATATATTCTCATCTTTCATCATGTCAGGAAAATTCTCTTCTAACAAATCTTCAACAACTTTTTCTGTGGTTTTATTGGTCTCTTCCTGTTCTGGCATTCTGATTACACATAGGATATTCCTTTTGATGGCATCCCACATGAACATTAGACTTTCTTCATTTTGTTTTCATCTTTTCTCTGATTGATCACTTTCCAAAGAAGTATTTGAGGTATTTCACTTTAATCTCACTAATTCTGCCTTCCATTGATTCAATTCTACTCTTTTGCCCATTCAATGCATTATCTAGTTCTGAAAATTTAGTATTAATCTTCTGGATTTCTGTCTGTAGATTTTGTATCATTTCTAATTTTTCATTTATTTTGTCATTTTGTTCTTGTATTGTCTTTCAAAATTGTTCTAGTGTTTTTTCTGTGTTTTCTTGATCTGTCTCTCAATTCATTGAAGGGACCAAAGTATGATTTTTTGAAATCCTTATCAGGGAGTTCCAAAGCTGCAGCTTCCTCAGAGATGTATTTTGGGTCTGTGTCCTGGTCCTGTCCCTTCTTTCTCCTGCTTTATCTTCCTTTTTTGTGTGGACCATGAGGCTCTATTTTCTCTGAGGCATTGGGATATTTTTGTATTTATATTTAATTGGTGATTGTATGCTGGAGTGATTTGCCCATGGTTTGTGTTTTCTTTGTATGTTATCTACACAAACAGGTACTGTGCTGTGCTCCTCTATTTGTTAGATGGCACACTTATACATTCATTACCTGTCTCCTTTCCCATTGTCAGTCTCCTGTATGTCCCTGCCATTATTGGCAAATAGAGCCCATTCTTAGATCCCTAGAATCCAAATAAAAATGCTGTCACTTTATAATCCAAAATAGCTGCCATTTGTACTCATTCAAAATGGGTGCACCTTTGGTCAGTTTAAATATACAAAATGGCTGCCCCTTGTAAACAATATAAATGGCTGCACTCTCTGTCACTTTAAATATCCAAAATGTCTGTTGCTTATAAAAAATCAAAATGGCTGTGCCCTCTGGACAAATGAAAGTCCACAGCTCAGGTTGTCTCCCTCCTTGCTGTTTCCCTTCCTAGTCATAGGCCACCAGCACAGTCGTCCCTGAAGCCCTTGGTGACCAAGGCTGATCTTTAGGTCAATTCTCAGGTCCAAACCACGTGGAAGTGTTCAGGCTGTTGGTCTTATGAGAGTAACTGACAGTGCACTGGTCTGACCATCTCTGCACTCACTGTTTTCATTCAGATTTTTCAACTAGTTGGTGCCTCATCCACTTCTGTATTGTTATTGTTGTTGTTAAGTGCCATCGAGTTGTTTCCGACTCATAGCAACCCCACGCACAGCAGAACGAAACACTGCCCGATCTGGCGCCAGCCCCACAATCCCTGCTATACTTGAGCCCAT
>NW_006922500.1:426761-428862 GCF_000298275.1 Orycteropus afer afer | reverse complement strand
ATATTAAACAAAAATGGCTTTTTTTATTTATATAAACCTCACAAAATTGTGATATGGGTATTTTTACTCTCATTTTATGTATAAGGAAAGTAAACAATATGCTACTTATGATTTAAAAAAAAAAAAAACTTACAAAATTCACTGCCATTGAGTTCCAAAGAGGTATCACTACAGAAGTAGATGGCCCAACCTTCCTTAGACAATATATGTCTGTAAATTGTAGGATTAAATAGTATGTAACTAAAACCCAACCCACTGCCATGGAGTCAAATCCGACTCATAGCAGCCCCATTGGATTTCCAAAGTTGTAAATCTTTATGGAAACAGACTGATCCATGTTTCTTCCTCCGAGTGGCTGGTGAGCACAACCCCTGACCTTTTAGTTAGCAGCTGGGTGCCTTAACCACTACATCATCAGAGCTTCCTTAAATACTACATAAAGCATGTGGCAATTCTCCATTCTTTAGCAAGAGAACTAAGTTCAATATGTGCTTGTCAAATTAAATTAAAAGAACATCACCAATCACTTATTTTACTATCAAATTATAGTTGGATTCATTCATTTAAGTAAAATAAATCTTAAAGAATTTTTTTAATTAAACTATCTCAAGTAAATGACTTTTACCAGTATTGACTTCATTGCACTTTTAAACACTGTCGTTTCGCATCTTAAAAAGGGTTAAATTTTAAGGTCAGTACATACAATAAAAACAGTTTAGAGTCAAATTTATTCCTTACAATGCCATAAAGCCCCAAACCAAACTCACTGTCATCTAATTGATTCCATTTCATAGCAACCTCCATTGGGTTTCCAAGGCAGTAAATTTTATGGAAGTAGATTGCCCCATCTTCCTTTCACAGAGCTTCTGGTGGGTTTGAACTGCTGACCATCTGATTAGCAGTCAAATGCCTTAAGCACTGCACCACCAGTTTTGGTTTGATGGCTCCTTACAAAGCCATCAAACCAAAAAACTCAAACTCACTGCTGTCGAGTTGGATCCGACTCATAGCGACCCCTCCTTGGGTTTCCAAGGTGGTATCACTATGGAAGTAGATTGCCCAACCTTCCTTTCCAGGTGTGGCTGGTGGGTTTGAACCACCAGTCTTCTGGTTAGCAGTCAAATGTCTTAGGCACTATGCCAGCAGAGCTCCCTAAAATGCCATAAGTAGCCCTTAAAATGTAGTCAATATACTTCATTTATGGTATTCCCCTACACACACACACATGCACACGCATACACATGACAGAAGTATTCTTTTTAACAGTAAGGTTTGAGCAGTTGAGAGGTAAAAAGAGAAACTCTACATGTGAATAATTGCCTATTTGAATCATTCTACTTTTAGGAAAACAGTAAGATTCTGAGTGATGGATTAAGGGTAGTTTTGAGCTCTGAAGTGTTCTTCCTTGCCAGCAGGGGATACATTATTCTAACACTGTCTGGATAATCTTCGTACAAGGTAATAGATTTGTTATAGAAAAATTAAAAGAGAGCATAATACATTGAAAAAAGAAAGTGTTATGTTCTACATTCAGCATATAAAGTTTTTGCTTATATGCTAGAACTCATTTTTTTCACACTTCATGCATTTCTGCATTCATTTATCAATTCCTTAAACATAAATCAAATGTTTTCAAGAAATCATTGTTTTAAAATTGTTATTATTGTTTTACTCCATTAATTTTTACACATGGCTTGGTATTTAACAACACCACTAATGTTTTAAAATATACAGCCACATGGAAAATAATCAAATATACTTAAATGGTATAGCTAATATTTATTATTAGTATTATTAGTATGATATTGCATGTTTTAGACCATATTTTGATAATACATATGATTTCAGTAAAGGAAGATGCATCCTGTTTGTCATGGCTCTTTTCAAATTATATTTGTTTTCTGCAAGTGTCCATTTGTGTGTGCAAGCTCAGCTTCTGTAGGCACAGGTAGCTGATTGAAGCAGCAATTAGTTGATTGGAACTGCTGTTTGGAGGGTGTGTAAAGAATTGTACAACCATGTCTTAATGCAGACACTGAACTTGTATACCAAAGTAGTCTGACTGAATTCTTTATTTAAAAAAAAAAAAAAAAAAAAAAAA
>NW_006922500.1:396930-426611 GCF_000298275.1 Orycteropus afer afer | reverse complement strand
TTTTTCCCCCCTAGAATCACTAGGCATTTATTGAATATCTACTTGACTTTCACAGGAACCCTGGTGACATAGTGAATAAGCAGTTGGCTGCTAACTGAAAGGTCAGCTTTTTTAAATCCCAAGCCACTTCACAGGAAGAAACAAGTCTGCTTCTGTAAATATATAAAGGCTTAGAAACCCTAGGGAGTTCTGGTGGCATAGTGCATAAGGCATTTGACTGCTAACCAGAAAGCTGGAGGTTCAAACCCACCAGCCACTCTTGGGAAGAAAGGTTGGGCAATCTACTTCTGTAGTGATACTATCTCAGGAACCCAATGAGGGATCACTATGAGTTGGATCCAACTGGACGGCAGTGAGAGTTTTTTTGTTTTTTTCTTTTTTTTTAGAAACACTACGGGGTAGTTCTACTCTGTCTTATAGTGTTCCATGAGTTGGAATCAACTCAGTTGAGATGGGCTTTTGGTTAGTAACATTGTACTAGGAACTCAAACAGAAACAAAAAAATGATTGACACTGAGTAGATTCTGACCCATAGAAGCCCCCATTGGGTTTCTGAGGTGGTAAATCTTCATGGAAAAAGACTGCCTTATTATCTTTCTTCCACAGAACAGCTGGTGTGCTTGAATTATTAACTTTTTGGTTAGCAGCCAAATGCCTTAACCACTACATCACCAGAATTTTCTAGGACAACAATAACAAAGTACTGCAGACTGTTGTTGTTATTGTTGTTAGGTGCCATTGCATCTGCTCCAACTCATCTGCTATGAGCCACCCTATGTATAACAGAAAGAAACACTGTCTGGTCCTGTGCCAGCCTCACAATACTTGCTATACCTGAGGTAGCATAGTGCCTAAGGCACTTGACTGCTAACCAGAAGGCTGGTGGTTCAAACTCACCGGCCACTCCTTGAAAGGAAGATAGGGCAATCTACTTCCATAGTGATACTACCTCGAAAACCCAAGGAGGGGTCGCTATGAGTTGGGTCTGACGTGACAGCACATAACAACAAGAACAACATCATTTCAGCCACTGTGTCAGTCTATCTTGTTGAAGGCCTTCCCCATTTTCGTTGACCCTCTACTTTACCAAGCACGATATCCTTCTCTAGGGAATGGTCCCAGCTGACAACATGACCAAAGTAAGTGAGACAAAGTCTGCCCATTCTCACCTCCAAGGACCATTCTGGCTGCACCTTTTCAAGGAAAGATTTGTTAGTTTTTCTGGCAGTCCATAGTACTTACAGTATTCTTCACCAACAGCAAAACTCAAAAACATCAACTTTTCTTCGGTCTTCCTTACTCATTATCCAGTTCTCACATGGATATGAGAGTATTGAAAATGCCACGGCTTGGGAGCTCCTTAGTCTTCAAAGAGATATCTTTGTTCTTCAGAACTTTAAACATGTCCTTTGCAGCAGATTTGCCCACTGCAATTCCTCATCTGATGTCTTGACTGCTGCTTTCATTTGTGTTGATTGTGGAACAAGGTAATATGAAATCTTTATAAACTTCAATCTTTTCTCCATTTATTGTGATGCAGCTTATTGATCTAGTTGTGAGGATTTTTATTTTCTTTATGTTGAGATGTACTCCATATAGCAGACTGTAGTCTTTTGACTGCTAACCAGAAGGCTGGTGGTTCAAAACAACCAGCCTTGGAAGGAAGGTTGGGCAATCTATTTCTGTAGTGATACTGCCTCAGAAACCCAAGGAAGGGTCACTATGAGTCAGGTCTGACTCCATGGCACATAACAAACAACAACAACCGTAAGTGCTTCGAGCCATCTTCACTTTCAGCAAGCAAAGTTGTATTGTTTGCATATCACAGGTAGTCAATGAGTCTTCCTCCAATTCTGATGTCATGCTCTTCTTCATACAGACCAACTTCTCAGATTATTTGGTCAGCCAACAGAGTGAAGACTAGCTGGATTAAAACAACGGAAATTAATCTATCACAGTTCTGAAGTCTCAAAATCTGGGTTCAAAGTTTTGGCAGGACCATACTGTCTCTGAAGGCTCTAGAGAAAGAGTCACCAATGTCTCTTTCAGTTTCTGATAGTCCCAACATTGCTTGATTTGTAGAAGTATAATTTCAATCTTTACCTTCATCTTTGTTCGACTATCTTTCTTCTGTGTGTCTGTGTCTTTACATGGGGTTCTCCTCTCTGCATGTCTCTCTGTGTGATTTCTCATCTTTCCTGTACACCAGCCTTATTGGATTAGGGTCCATCTTACTCCTTTATAAACTCATGTTAAGTTAAATAATTACATTGGCAAAAATTCTATTTCCATGTAAGGTCATAGTCACAGATAATAGTTGTTAGGACTTTAGCATATTATTTTTGGGGATATCATTTTTCTTTTAATGGTAGAGCTTTAGATTTCATAATATACAAATAAGAGAAACTATGAGGCTTGAACCAGACATTGTTCTTAAGGTGTTTTTATTTTTAATGTAAGCCTCTATCCACACATTGATTACTCAAATGCGTAGTGACTAAATTATTTTACCTGACATAAGGCAAAATAATTTAGTCATTAAGCATTTGAACAATCAATATGTGGATAGAAGGTTATATTCAAAGGAAAGACACCTGAAGAACAGTGTTTGGCTTTAGACAATGCAAGTAACATGGAGAGACCTTGAATAAAACTCTGAGGGGGAAAAGGAGGGGAGGAAAAAAAAAAAAAACTACTAGAAAATCAAGAGTACAGGAGTTCCAGCAAAACGTCAGAATAGATAGACAAGCTACACAGACCCTCTGCAACAAAGCAATAAGAAACCAATTGAAACCAAACCAATACGGAAGATGATTCTGGATTAAATACAAACTAGTAGAAAAATCTGAATGAAACAATGAGAGAAGAGACAAATGGAGCAGCAGACAGCTGGCTGGGATCACAGCTGTTTTAAATATTTCCTAATAGCAAGTCAAAAATTGGCTCTGCTCACTGTGGACTACATGGGCAAGGACTGCATTGCTGCCTGACCACCAGAAAGGAAAATGACAGGGAAGTAGACAAACAGATCTGTGGACCCCTGGCAGCTGCCCTGAATGCACAGCCATTTTGAATGTTTGCAGAATGCAGCTATGACCATTTTGGATGTATGTGAGTGGCATTCTTACCTGGAGAATGACATAAGACTGGGCTTTGCTTGCCAGGGACAGCATGGGTGACTGAACTGTAGGCTGACAGCTAGAAAGGTTCCATATTCCTCTAGTTGCACTTTTACCTCACACTCTCTTGGTGCAGGGGTGTGGTCATCCCCCATCTCCACCTAACTTCATGACCTGCAGGAATTCCTTCCAGGCATGTTCTCTGATAGAATCTAGGTGTTGTGCCCACCCCCACACTTTGCTTTGCTTTTCAAATTATTCTTTTAATCTTCTTCCTTTCTAACTTTTTTCTCTCTTTTTTGTTTTGTGTTTTGTGGTTTCCTTTTGCTATTCTATTAACTTTTTCACTTTTTTTTCTCATTCTTCCATCCCCAGATATTGTGGATTTTTTTTTCTTTTAAACTTTTCCTCATTTTCTTTTTTCTAAAATCTTTTTAAAGTATATTTTGAGCAATTTTCTTCTCATTTGTTGCATTCGGGAGGGGGGTGATTATTCCTGTTTGTTTATGTGGTTTGAGTTTTTCTTCTCTTGGTTTTAGTTTATCTATTTATTTATTTATTTTTCTATCTAAATGAATAGGAGGAGCTCTGGTGGTATAGTTCCTAAGGGATTTGACTGCTAACCAGAAGGCTGCTCATTCAAACCCACCAGCGACTTCTCAGAAGGAAAACTGGGTAATCTACTTCTATAGAGATACCACCTTGGAAACTGTCACTGTAAGTTGGAACTGACTCAATGGTAGTGAGTTGGTAAATGAGTAGGAGACAGAAACTGTTCCCACACTACTCAACCATAGCTGCACCTCTTGCAATGACACTCAGATGAAGGGCTAACACTTAACTTTTGCACCAAATGACCAATGGTAGACAGCAGCCAATACCACTTCAATTTACCCTCACCTGTTCTTTGAGAACAACTAGCAGAGACATGTGCATACACTATCATTATCTCTCACACCACCAGGAGATAAGTGGTGAGTGTCCAAGTGCCAGGAAATAGCAAATAATGGAATACAGTACTCTGCTCATGCAGACATATCAAAATAAAATAAAGGGGAAAAAAGAAAATTCTTGCCCAAAAGGCATCAATGTCCAACTACAAATTAAACATAAATACAACAACATCACAATGTCTTGGAGACAATAGACCATCACAGTGGGCCAAAAAAAGTAAGAAAAAATAATAGACACAAGGGACCAGGATACAAATCTGGAAAACATCCCTGAAGAAGAAACAGCATTGGAACTCCCTCATAAGGAATTCAAAAGAATTGTATTTGGGTACCTTCAATGGAATGAGAGACAGAACAAGGTAAACACTGACAAAATTAAGGAAAACACAAGCAAAACTTAGAAAAATTTAGGAAAACAACAAGAACAAATTAACAAAATAAACTAAACATTAGAAATGATACAAAAACAACAAATAAATCCAGAAATTCATACTAAGATTTCAGAAATTGATAACACATTGAATGGACAAAGGAGTAGAATTGAACCTATGGAAGACAGAATTAATGATATTGAAGACAAATACCTCAACATTATTTTGTTAATAGATCAATCAGATAAAAGATTAAAACAAAATGAAGAAAGCCTAAGATTCATATGAGATACCATCAAGAGGAGTAACCAATGTGTAATCAGAATTCCAAAACAGGAAGAGACAAAAAAATCACAGAGAAAAGTGTTGAAGATTTGTTGGAAGAGAATTTCCCTGATACGAAAGGCAACTATATATCAATTCAAGAAGTTCAAAGAACCCCAAAAAGGATAGATCCCAGAAGAAAACCACCAAGAAATATCATGACTTCTCAGCAGAAATCATGCAAGTGAAAAGGTAACAGTATGATATATATAAAACCCTGAAAGAAAAAATTTCCAACCAAGAATTATATATGCAAGAAAATTGTTCTTCAAATATGAGGGTGGAATTAGGAGATTTCTGGATAATCTGAAATTAAGGGAATTTGTGAAATCCAGACCAGCCTTACATAAGATTTTAAAGGGAATCCTTTGGACAGAGAACAAACAACTACTGATGATTAACACACATGATGCCATAACCTGGAAACCAACCAGTTACAGAAGTATACAAAGTAAAATAAGCATACAAGACTGTAAACAGGGAACCAGAGGCATCAATTGGTAAATGAGGAAAGCTTCAATAAAAAATAAGGGATAGCATAGTTACAGAACTTCTAAATGATGAGGAAATTGCAAGATAGAACAGACTGTTTTAAACTTGAGAAGAGAATAACAAATCACATGGTAAACTCAAAGAAAAGTAATAAAACTTCACATCAAAATTAAAAAAAAAGAGGGCAAGCACAAACATTTAGCAAATACTAAAACAACAACAATTAAGGAGATGATTCATAAACAAAATGAGCTCAGGACAGAAAACTATATGGAACAAAGAAAACAGCAACACCACTTAAAAACATGTGACAAAATGGGATCAATAAATTGATACCTGTAAATAATTACAATGAATGTGAATGGATTAAAAGTACCACTCAAAAGATGGAAAGTTGCAGACTGGATAAGAAAACACAACCCAACAATATAATATGCTGTTTACAAGACATTCAACTTAGACACAAAAATAGACTAAAAATCAAAGGTTAGAAAAAGATATATCAAGCAATGGCAACCAAAATAGGGCAGAGGTGGGAATATTATTTTTTTATAAAATAGATTCTAAGACAAAAATGACCATAAGAAACAAGGAAGGATATTATATAATGATTAAAGGATCAATTGTAGAAGAGGACATAACCATAATAAATTTCTGCACACCCAATGAGAGAGCTGCAAAACACACAAATCAGACTTTAACAGAGTTGAAAAGACAAATACATGACTCCACAGTCATAATAGACTTGCATACACCACTTTCAATAAAAGATAGAACAACTGGTATGAAATTCAACAAAGATGCAGAAGAACTAAACAATATGATCAACCAATATGACCTTATAGACATATATGGAGTACCTCAACCACTAACAGTAAAATGTACATTATTTTCCAGCACACATGAAACATTCTCCAGGATAGACCATATGTGAGATCACAAAGCAAGCTTCAACAAATTTTAAAACAATTGGAATACTGCAAAGCATATTCTCAGATCACAATGCTATAAAATTAGAAATCAACACAAATCTACTTCCATAGTGTTACTGCCTTGGAAACCCAAGGAGGGGTCACTATGAGTCAGATTTGACTTGATGTCAGGGAATTTGGTTCAGTAAATATAAATATATAGTAAAAATTAGAAATGATACAAAAACAGCAAATAAATCCAGAAACTCATACTAAGATTTCAGAAATTGATAATACATTGAGTGGGCAAAGGAGTAGAATTGAACTGATGGAAGACAGAATTAATGACATTGAACAATATTGATATTGTTGTCATTGTTGTTATGTGCCATCGAGTTGGACCCAACTCATAGCGACCCCTCCTTGGGTTTCCAAGGCAGTATCACTATGGAAGTAGATTGCCCAATCTTTCTTCTGAGGAATGGCTGATGGGTTTGAACCACTGGCCTTCTGGTTAGCAGTCAAGTGCCTTAGGCACTACACTACCAGTGCTCCTATATATATGTGTGTGTGTGTCCACACACACACACACATATATATTTGCAATGGAATACAGAAATCCAGTGATTATTAGTGATTACCAGGGGTATGAGGAAGGGGTAAGGGGAACCTTTTGTTTTGGAGGCATTGAGTTTATGTTAATGGTTGTGGCATGTTTCGAAAAAGGATAGCAACGAGGGTCGTACAACATGAAAAATATCATCAATGTCCCTGCACTGTAAATGTGGAAGTTGTTATGTTTGTGAATGCCTGGTTGTATATGTTTTCACCATAATAAAAGAAAAAAGAAGTGAACAGAACAAAATGATCGTTCAATATAAAGAGTTTAGTAGATGATTTTACTATTAAAAATAATTATTCATGTGGTACAACAAAATTTTGTTGCTGTTTGAGAATTAAATCAAAGGCAAAACGTACTTTTCAAGTATATTGGTGAGTGAAAAAAAATCATCCAAACTAAGATGGTTACTAGTTTAAAACACTTCAACAATTTTTTTCCACAAATAAGTTTAAATAATGATAATTATTTTTCAGTTTTGACTTTACATCTCACCAAATGTGGATGGATAAACAGACTTTTATAAAGACTCTTCTTGTCATATGACTTTTCTGATAATGATTGGAGGCTAAGAATATTTATGATCTACTACTTTTATGATCTGATAAGAAAAATACTTCATAATGATTCATAATGCCTAGGGAGTTTATAAACAGACTTCATCAACTCTAATAAATAGGATGAGATGCATGGATTTGGGAATGACATATAAGAAAATGTTTGACATGATGTTCAAACATCACATCATTTCATGTGTTGTGTCATTTAGTTCATGATAGGAAATCTGCTAGGGTTTTGATTTCCTCATTGAATCAAGTACAGATTGAAAATTTAAATTATTTATTCAGTTTCTTGTCAAAGCATAATGACCTACTCCACAATGTACAAATTTTGAAAATTTACATTGAGATCATAGAAAAGATAACTAAAAATACAATGATACTAAATTTACATGTAATAATTACAGTTCAAGATTTTAATAGTTAAAAAATAGTTAAAACAAAGGTCAGAGCAATTAAAGGTGGGTTTTGCCACTGGAAACATGAACAAATATTGGACTTTTTCCCTCTGATCTCACAATGCAGTGATAGAATCTTAATTGGAATCATGGAGTTTCATTTCATAGCCATCAGCAGCCTATTGAAGGGAAGCTAAAAATGACAAGTGAAGAATAATATTATTTTAGAGTAAAAAGAAAACTTAGAAATTAAGTTTTTTTTTTTTTTTTTGAACAAAAGAGAAGTATATTTAACTTTGCAAGAAGGGCATGGGGGTGACATCTTCCTCTGACCTCCTCCAACTTCATGAGGGGAAAAACAGAGTAACCTTTAACTACCCAAGGCTGATTCCCCTGAGGGTAGACAGGTCACCACCCTCCAAACTTTTTACCCTCCCACAGCTATCTCTACTCTGCTAGGTTCAATAATTCATTGCAGTGGCCACACAGAACTCACAGACAGTGCTTATGATTATGGGGCTTATTAGGGAAGTAATGGATACAACTCAGGACCAGGAAAGCTCTTAAGTCAGACTTCCCTCTACTATGCCCTTAAGCATGCCTCCCTATCCCTTAGCCTCTCAGTCTAGCTTCTGCCCTGCTTGGGCAAGTGTTACAAACCTCACTTAGCTTTGATGATAGGGGCATCTAGTGCACCCCACTCTACCAACAAGCTTCCTGCCCAAAGGCACTCAGCTTTCTTGCTCCATGGACTGGCAAGCCCACAGCTCTGTCCTGTGCCTCTTGGTTGCCAGTCATGTCAAACAGTCATGTCAGCCAGTTGTCTCTGCTGTCTCTTGGCCAAGGAGGTCCAGCGCAAGAATCTCGGGTCCAAGGACATGCTCCATTCTACCTCCAGCTTTTCTCTCTTGATGGCAGTGAAATACCCTCTTCTTCTTCTAGGCAGGCTCATTTTAAGCCTAAGCTGAATGACAAAACTAACCAATCACCACATTAGGGTTCCATACACATTATTTGCATAGTGCCAACCCTGCAAGCATGCCATATACCTTATTTATGTTACTCACAAGCTACCCAATTCCCTTGGTGGGACACAAGCAACTTATATTTGCAGAATTCCTTACAGTCATCTGGTGGGAGTCACAAAAACCATGACTTGGAGAGTCACACCAAGTAATTCACTGCATCACAAACTTATACTGAGAAAATTAAGAACTTGAACATACCTACACCACAGGGATCCAGGTGAGAAAAGGGAACCCAGGCCATGCCCCACAAGCAACAAGGTGGGAAAGTGGGGGAAAGAACAGAAAAAGGCCATGGGGATCGGGACAGAGTGAGGAGGCAGCAGTAGGGATCTATGTAAGGGGAGGTCGGAGAGGTTTCTAACAGCTAAGGGAGACAAACTTGTCTGTCAGTTTGTCCTACTGTGGTGATGTGTTGCTGTGAGTCTTGAGACAGTCCAATCTGTATTTCAAACCCAGAAGGGTGCACATGGTGCAAGATATCAGTGTGGCTTGCAGACTGAGACAGACTAGGAAGAAGGAAGAGGCCATCCACTTCTCAAAGAATTGGCCAGGGAAAACCTTATGAATAGCAGAGAAAACACTGTTTGATAAATTATTGCACAACTTTATGAATAGTCCAGAAACATTGTCCAACACAGAGGAGAAGGATGAGTCACTTAGGTTAGAAGATTCTCAAAATAAGACTGGGAAAGAGCTGCATCACCAGAGTAAAACCAGCCTTACTCATATGGACAAGGTAAAGATTTCCAGACCTCCATTTGCTGACATGGCATGACTCAAATTGAGGAGAAACAGCTGCAAACATCCATTAATAATCAGAATGTTAACATTCAAGTATGAATCTAGGAAAATTGGAAGTTGTCAAAAATGAAATGGAATGCATAAAGATTGACATCCTAGCCATTAGTGAGCTGAAATGGACTGGTTTTGATCATTTTGAATCAGAAAACCATATGATCTACTATGCCAGGAGTGGCGATTTGAAGAGGAATGGTGTGGCATTCATCACCATAAAGGATGTTTCAAGATCTGTCCTGAAGTACAATGCTGTCAGTGATAGGATAATATCCATACATCTACTAGGAAGACCAGTTAATACTACTATTTTCCAAATTTAGTCACCAACCACCAAAGCCAAAGATGAGGAAATTGAAGATTTTTATCAACCTCTACAGCCTGAAATTGACTGAACATGTAATCAGGATGTGTTAATTATCACTGGTGACTGGAATGCAAAAGTTGGAAACAAAGAATCACCGGTAGTTGGAAAATTTGGCTTGGTGACAGACATCATGCTGGAAATCACATGGCAGAATTTTGCAAGACCAGTAACTTATTCACTGCAAACACCTTTTTTCAACAACATAAATGGCAGCTGTACACGTGGACTTCGCCAGATGGAACACACAGGAATTAGCTTGACTACATCTGTGGCATGAGGCTATGGAAAACCTCAGTATCTTCAGCCAAAACCAGGCCAGGAACTGATTGTGGAACAGACTATCAATTGCTCATATGTAAATTCAACTTGAAGTTAAAGACAATTAAAACAAGTCCACATGACCCAAAATATGACCTTGAATACATCCCTCCTGAATTTAGAGACCATCTAAAGAATAGATTTGATGCATTGAACACCAATGGCCAAAAACAAGAAGAATTGGTGGGATGACATCAAGAACATCATCTGTGAAGAAAGCAAGAGGTCACTAAAAATATTAGAAAAGAAGAGAAGACCAAAATGGGTGACAGAAGAGACTCTGAAACTTGCCCTTGAGTGGAGAGTAGCTAAAGCAAATAGAAGGAAGGACAACATAAAAGAGCTGAATGGAAGATGTCAAAGAGCAGCTCGAGCAGACAAAGCCAATTAGTATAAGGAAATGTGCAAAGACTTGGAGTTAGAAAACCAAAAGGGAAGAACACACTCAGCATTTCTCAACCTGAAACAACTGAGGAAAAAATTTCAGCATCGAGTCACAATATTGAAAGATTCTATGGGCAAAATATTGAATAATGCAGGAAACATCAAAAGAAGATGGAAAGAATACACACAGTAACTGTACCAAAAAGAACTGGTCAATTTTTATCCATTTCAAGAGGTGACATATGATCTAGAACCAATGATATTGAAGGAGGAAGTCAAAGCTGCAATGAAGAAATTGAGGAAGAACAAGGCTGAAAGAATTGACAGAATACCCATTGAGATATCTCAACAAACGGATGCCCCACTGAAGGCACTAACTCGGTTATACCAATAGATTTGGAAGACAGCTACCTGGCCAATGGACTGGAAGAGATCCATATTTATGCCCATTCCAAAAAAAGATGATCCCACAGAATGTGGAAATTATCAAACAATATCATTAATACTACATGCAATAAGATATTACTGAAGATAATTCAAAAGCAGTTGCAGCAGTATATTGACAGAGAACTTCCAGAGGTGCAAGCTGGATTCAGAAGAGGACATGGAACAAGGGATATCATACCCACTGTCACATGAATCTTGGCTCAAGGCAAAGAATACCAGAATGATGTTTATTTGTGTTTTATTGATTATGCAAAGGCATTTGATTGTATGGATCATGACAAATTGTGGATAACATTGAGAAGAATAGGAATTCCCAAACACTTGATTGTACTCATGAGGAACCTGCACATTGAACATGAGGCTGTCATTCAAATAGAATGAGGGAAAACTGCATGGTCTAAAGTAAAGAAGGGAGTGCATCAGGGTTGTATCCTTTCTCCATACTTATCCAATCTATATGCTGAACAAACAATCCAAGAAGCTAGACTATATGAAGAAAAACATGGCATCAGGATTGGAAGAAGAATCATTAACAACCTGAGATATGCTGATGATACAATTTTGCTGCTGAAAGTGAGGATGACTTGAGGCACTTACTGATGGAGATTGAAGAATACAGGCTGCAGTATGGATTACATCTCAATACAAAGAAAACAAAAATCCTCACAACTGGACCAATAAGCAGAATCACTATAAATGGAGAAAAGATTGAGGTTGTCAAAGATTGAGGTTTCTTGGTTCTACAATCAATGCCAATGGAAGCAGCAGTCAGGACATTAGATGACATATTGTTGTTGTTGTTGTGCGCCGTCAAATCGGACCTAACTCATAGCGACCCCTCCTTGGGTTTCCGAGGCAGTATCACTACGGAAATAGATTGCCCCATCTTTCTTCTGAGGAGTGGCTGGTGGGTTTGAACTGCCAGCCTTCTGGTTAGCAGTCCAGTGCCTTAGGCACTATGCTACCAGAGCTCCCTAGATGACGTATAGCACTGGGCAAGTTGGCTGCAAAGGAACTCTTTCAAGTGCTCAGGAGCAAAGATGTCTCCTTGAAGACTAAGGTGTGCCTGACAGAAGCCATGATATATTCAACATCTCATATGCATGTGAGAGCTTGACAATGAGTAAGGAAGACCAAAGAAGAGTTAGTGCATTTGAGTTGTGGTGCTGGCGAAGAATACTGAAAGTACCCTGGACTGCTAAAAGAACTAACAGATCTGTCCTGGAGAAAGTGCAGCTGAAATGCTCCTTGGAAGTGAGAATGGCCAGACTTCATCTTACCTACTTTGGTAAAATGAACCATTGAAACATCTTGATATATCTAATATATCTAATTCTGTAAGAGCTTTTTGGAATTTAATTCATAACCTGTGACTTCAATTATGCAGAGATAAACCTGTATTTATTTGAAGAATAGGCACTTAGTGAATTGTGGCATGGGATTTGAATCCACTTTAAAATTCTCAGTTATTGCTACTATAAATATTTTAAGTGAGGGAAAGCCACCCAAATTTTTTTCACATGTCAGAGATGCTTCTATTTTATGAAAGTTCAACTGCATCTTTAGATAAAAAGCATTGGTTTTTTGTTTTGTTTTTAATTCCTCACTCAGTTATTTTGAAAAATTTCAAATCCTTTGAAAGTGTTGTAAAATTTATAATCTTTTCTCTTTATTTCACTGTAATTTATTTTTTTAGCTTTTAAGTTTGTATGGTTGCTATGCATCTTTGCTCTAGTTTTCTCTTAAACTGTTTCTAGCATTCAATGTTCTTGTCTTCCTCCACATCAAAAAGCCCATGATTACTAAGAAACAGTGCAACCAGATTACTGAGAGGCAGGCTATAAAGAATTGGTCAAAGTTTTTTCATCTCTCCATTCATTCTTTCATTCATTTATGCATCCACTTATTGAAATAGTTCTATTCTGGGCATGGTCCCTGACGTAGGTCATAGCCAGGCCTACTGTATTGGACAGTTGATTCAGCAAGTTACGATGGCAAAAAAAAAAAAAAAGGATGTGAATTTAAAATGTTAGGAAATATACAGATATATTAAAAAAAAAAAAAAAGATAATATAATGACATGTACACAAATGCATAATTTAAGTGGAATCCTTTTTATGGTGATAATATACACACCCAAGTGCTACTATGCAGCCTGCAGTCTTCCCTTCTAGTGAGATTTTACAGGATAAAATGAAAAGCAGAGAGTAGATCTACCTCGGAACTCATACCTATGCAAGAAACAAGGGAAGAATGATAAGCAGTGCCAATCACATGATTATGTATATTCTATGCCATGACTTACTTTATTTTTACAGCAAAAAAAAAAAAAAAAAACCTAAATAAAAATAATGTTGCTCATATTGGTTTGCTCATTGGAAGTATGTATATTTAAAATACACAAGAAAAGAAAGAAATTGAGAGTCATTTCAAAATTAATTGGCCAGAGAGCGAATATCATAATTCTTTTTCAATTTTATTTTTTAAATTGAAATAACTATGGTTTTGTTAGGTAGGTAGTGTCAAATTGGCTCCTACTCATAGCAACTCTGTGTACAACAGAGTTAAACACTACCTGGTCCTGCATCATCCTCATAATGTTTGCACGCTTGAGCTCATTGCTGCAGCCACTGTGTCAATCCATCTCATTAAAGGTCTTTCCCTTTTTTGCTGACCCTCTACTTCACCAAGCACAATATCCTTCTCCAGGTACTGGTCCTTTCTGAAAACATGACTGAAACAGGAAAGATAGAATCTGGCCATTCTTGCTTCCAAGGAACATTCTGGCTGCACTTCTTCCAGGACAGACTTTTTGTTCTTCTGGAAATCCATGATATTTTCAGTATTCTTTGACAATACCACAATTCAAAGACATCAGCTCGTCTTTGATCTTCCTTATTCATTGTCCAGGTTTCAAATGCATGTGAGATGAGTGAAAATGCCATGGACTTGGATAGGAGCACCTTAGCCAGCAAAGTAATATCTTTGCTTCTTAACACTTTAAAGAGGTCTATTGTAGCAGACTTTTTTACCCAGTGCAATACGACATCTGATTTTTGATTGCTGCTTCCACGGGTTTTGATTGTGGATCCAACTGAAAAGAAATCTCTGACATCTTCAATCTTTTCTCCATTAATTTTGATGGTGCTTACTCATCCAGTTGTAAGGATTCTTGTTTTCTTTATATTGATGTGTAATCCATGCTGAAGACTCTAGTCTTTGATCTTCATCAGTAAGTTCTTCAAGTCCCCTTCACTTTCAGTAAGTAAGGTTGTGTCATCACATATTACAGATTAATGAGTTTTCCTCCATTCCTGATGCTGTGTTCTTCTTCATGTAGCCAAGCTTCTTGGATTGATTGATCAGATTATAAATTGAATAAATATGTTGAAAGGATATAACACTGATGCTCAGCCTTCCTGTTTCTAAATCATGGAGTATCCTCTTGTTCTATTTCAATAATGAACTCTTGGTCTATGTACAGGTTCCTCATGAGCATAATTGTTTTGGAATTTCATTCAATTTCATTTCATTCTTGAAATGATATCCATAATTTGTTATGACCTACACAGTCAAACACCATTGCATAGTCAACAAAACACAGGTTAACACTTTCTACTGTTCTTAGTTTTCAGCCAAGATCTATGTAACATGAGCAATGATATACATCAGCATGTAACATCATGATCCATGTAACATCAGCAATGATATTCCATATCCTCTTCTGAATCCAGCTTGCATCTCTTGAAGTTCCCTTTCGATATATTGTTGCAATAATTTTTTAATTATCTTCAGCAAAATTTTACTTGTGTGTGATATTAATGATATCCTTCAATAATCTCCACAATCTGTTGGATCACCTTTGTTTGAAAAGGGCACAAACATGGATCTCGTCCAGTCAGTAGGCCAGCTAGCTGTCTTCCAATTTTCTTGGCATAAATGACTAAGTGCCTCCAGCACTGCATCACTTGTTGAAACATCTCAGTGGGTTTTCTGTCAGTTCCTGAAACCTTGATTTTTGTCAATTCCTTCAGTGCAGATTAGACTTCTTCCTTCAATACTTATTAAAAAATTCAAGCCTCTAGTTGCTATATTGAAGGGTAAAGTATTGAGTGGTGCAGGAAGCATCAAAAGAAGATAGAAGAAATACACAGAATCACTGTACTAAAAAGAATTGGTTGATTTGGTTGATTTTCAACTATTTCAGGAGATGCTGTATAGTCAAGCGTGAATAGTATCGAAGGAAGAAGTCCAAGCTGCATTGAAATAATTATATTTGCCATGACTGCAATAATGACAGTAAAATTTTAAAAAAAAATCTGAATAATTACTATTAAGTAATTAATTGGGTAACATATACTTTACATAAGTAAAATTAATCAGATTCTGTTATAAATCACTTCCTTCCAAAGGGAATACTTGTCATCCTCAGTTTATTAATGTTAAAGGTTAATATTTGAAACTAAATATAAGCATTAAAAGATTATTGAAAGTTTAAACAAATGACCATTGCAAGGGAAATTTTTACTCACAGTTTGCATTTAATTATTAAAACCAACCCTGATGAAAATTGAATCAAAGATTTAATAATATATTCCATAAGAAAAATAAATCATATTCTTTTATCATTGTGATACCATAAATGGAAAAACAGCCTTCTCTTGTTCTAAGAACTTCAAAGATATTCATTGAAGAATACTATGAAGTTATTGCTGCTTAAATATCCACATGAAGCTATCTGGTGACAAAGATGCCTTCCAATGCTAGGGATAAAAGTACAGAGAATGGAATTCCCTGATAATAGTATAATTATTTATCATCTGGTAGCCAGAATTTTTGTACATACTTGAAAACCAGTCTATTATAAACTTGCTTTCCAAGAAGGGACAAAGGATCATTTTATACCATTTAATTTACCTGTTAAATTAAGACCCTGGATTATGAAATAGTTGGCCTTATTAAAGTAAACCTCAGAAAGACCTGAAATTTACAAAAACAAAGTTCTGCACTTTGCCATCTGCAGAATTATTGTGTGTATTACCAAGGAATCTGTGTACTTCATTTTTATGAGAAGATTTAATTATTCTCAGCTATATAAAAACTTGAAAAAAGTTATTTGTTAAAAAAATAAAACATTAATACATGAACAAAATTGTTCACTCTAAAATTCAAAGCACAAAACTATTTTATGAAAATATTCTGTTATGTTATTGCTGTTGTTAGGTGCCATTGAGTTGGCTATAACAATTAGAAATACCATTTGACCCAGCCATTTCATTACTAGATACATATCTAAAAGAAGTGAGAGTCAAGACAAGAACAGGTACAAGCACACCCATGTTCATCGCAGCACTATTCACAACAGCAAAAAGATGGAAACAATGTAGATGCTCATCAACAGAAAAATGTATAACCAAACTATGGTACATTTTCACAATGGAATGCTATGCAACCCTTAAGAATAATGTAGAATCGGAAAAACACCACATAACATGGATGAACGTGGTGGACATTATGCTGAGTTAAATAAGTCAATCACAGAGGACAAATATTGTATTAGTCCATTATTGTTAAAAGTCAAGGAAAGGTTTATATATGGAAGGAAATTTTCTTTGTTGGTTACTTGGGGTGGAAGGAGATGGGAAAGAACAATGTTAGATAGATAGAGACAAGTATTGATTTGAGTAAAAAAAAGGGCAATGTACAAAATGTGAATGATCAACACAGTGGTATTGAGGAAGAGCAAGACATGGAAGGTGCGTGGGAGATACAGAGAACAAAGGTGAACCCTTTTGCCAATATAGTATTGCATTGTCAGTGAAGGCAAACATTAATATACAGATGGATATATGGGTGGATAGGCTGAACTACTAGGTATGTCTATGGAGGGGGGAGTGTGCCCAAGACCATGTAGACAAGACAATGTTTCTACAAGTTTACTGGTATATTCTGTAAGAATTTCTGGTTATATAGTAGAGCTGACAAGGGGCAAGGTTGTAGTCACTTCTTAGCCAAAGCCAGCTATACAGAGGGAGTGAATAGTTGGATCTGTGGTCTCAGGACCATAGTCACAGGGGATATCAAGCTCAATTGGCATAACATACTACATAAAAACAATTTTCTACATTCTACTTGGTGAGTAGCTACTAGGATCTTAAAAGCTTGCAAGCAACCATCTAGATGCAACAATGGGTCTCTCCTCATCCAGAGCAAAAAAGAATGAATAACACCAAAGATTCATGGAAACAATTAGTCTAAGCAACTGGTATACCATGTGATCCTCAGCCCATATGACTATGAGACCAGTAGAACTAGATGGTGCCTGGCTTCCACTGTCAACAACTTGGAGGGGGATCTATGTTGGAGATCCTGGATAGGGTGGGATAAGTATGTGGAACAAACTCAAAGTCACTCAAAAAAAAAAAAAAAGGACCAGGTTTGCTGGTGTGATAGAGGCTGATGGAACCACTGAGACTATGGCTCCTAGCTGCCCTTCATGTCTGGAATTCAACCCACTCCTGTGGCTTCCATCCAAACAAAAGACCGGCACATGAGGTGAACATTTACATTAGGTAGATACACTCCGTGTAAATGGTAAATTGTAGTCAATGTCATGAGACAAAGTGTACGTGAGCTGCTTTATGGAAAGTGAATTTTCTCCGTAAATTTTCACCTAAATCACAATTTAAAAAAATTTCACCCCAAAAATTGTTGTCATGCTTGCACCCTTCGTTACACCCACTATGTCAATCCATTTCCTTGAGAGTCTCCCCTTTTTTGATGGCCCTCTATTTTACAAAGCATTATATGCTTTTTCAGGGAGAGGTTCTTGTTGATAACATGACCAAAGTACGTGAGACCAAGTATGGCCATTCTCGCTTATAAGGAGCATTCCTACCATACCTCTTCCAAGACAGATTTGTTAGTTCAGGAAATCCATGCTATTTTCAATATTCTTCACCAACACCACAACTCAAATGCATCAATTCTTTTTTGATTTTTGTTATTAATTGTCCAGCTTTCATATGCATATGAAACTATTGAAAATACCATAGCTTTGGTCAGGCACACTTTAGTCCTCCACATGACATCTTTGTTTCCAAACACTTTAAAGAGGTCTTTTGCAGCAGATTTGCCCAGTGCAATACCAAACTTGGTTTCTTGACTACTACTTACATGGGTACTGATTGTGAATCTAAGTAAAATGAAATCTCTGACAATTTGAATCTTGTCAACATTTATTGTGATGATGCATATTGGTCCAGTTGTGAGGATTTTTGTTTTCTTTATGTTGAAGTGTAATCCATACTGAAGATTGTAGTCTTTGATATTCATCAGTAAATACTTCAAGTCTTCTTCATTTTCAGCAAGCAAGGCTGTATCTTTTGCATGTTATTACATGTTATTAATTATCTTGATACTGTGTTCTTCATTTAGAACAATTTCTCTGATCATCTACTCAGCATAGATTGATTAAGTAGGGTGAAAAGATATAACACTGACACACACCTTTCCTGATTTTAAACCATACAATATCCTCTTTGTTCTGTTGGAAAGACTGACTCTTGGTCTATGCACATATTCCTCATGAATACAATTAAGATGATGGCTTTGTCTTTCTTCCTAGTCTCTCTTAGTCTAGAAGCTATGTTAGAACATGTCCAACATGGGTGACCCTGCTAATATTCAGAAAACCAATAACATAGCTTCCAGCATCATAGCAACATGCAAGCTACCACAGTATGACAAACTGACAAATGAGTAGTGGTGGGGCATATTACTGAAAAGGAATACAATGTAGTCTAATGTTGAAACCATTAATTACTTGGAGCTAGTAGTTTGGCAGCTCTGGTAGCATAGTGCCTAAGGCACTTGACTGATAAACAGAAGGCTGGAGATTCAGACCCACCAGCCACTCTTCAGAAGGAAGGTTAGGCAATGTACTTTTGTAGTGATACTGTCTCGGAAACACAAGGAAGGGTCGCTATGAGTCGGGCCGACTCGACGGCATATAACAACAACAACAACAGTAGTTTGGCAATGTTTGACAAGTGTCAAGTCTGTCTGCATTAACCTATTAATTTAAAATTATTTGTGGTCCCCCTATACATTTGCTGTAACCATGGAATTTTGGAACCAGGCTATTAAGATAAAGAAGTCAACTTTGCATGATACAAAACCCCAATAACTTATATATGAAGAAATACATGATGTAGATTTTTTTTTCTCTCTCTCTCTTTTTTTTTTTTTTTTCTCTAAGCATTAATTGACCTGTGAGTGTGACCTTGTTTGAAAATAGGGTCTTTTAAGATGTTATCTGTTAACATGAAATTGTATCAGTGTGGGATAGATCCTATTCCTTTATAAAAGAGAACAGATAATATCACAAACTGAGAGGTCATGTAAAAATACATCTATAAGCCAAGAAACTACAAGAAATACCTGTGGCTACCAAAAGATTGGAGAGACAGGAAAAGAATTTTCATCTAGAGGGAACAAAGGACATGATTCTATTGATACTCTCAGTTCAAGAGCCTATCCTTCAGAACAGTTAAACAGTAAATTGCTTTATTTAGAGTCACTCAAACTGTAATATTTTGTTACGGCAGTTCTAGGAAAGTGATACATAGATAGTTGAGTAGAATTAATTATAAAATAAGGTAATAATTACAATAAAATTTGACTGTGAGAAAAATTAATCTGATTTCACTGAGGAAGATTCCATATAGGAGTTCAATCTGAAAGAAAGGATTAAAATTCTTATGTTGAGATGAGGGAATTAGTTTTTTTTAAATATGTTTTATTGAAATATAATTTATGTACAGTGAAATATGCAACACTAAAGTGACATGGGTCAATGCATTTTTTTTTGCAATGTCTCCTCCCATCCCCTTCCACCCCTAATGACCAACAAAGAAAATTGTGTTCCATACATAAACCTTTCCTTGACTTTTTACAGTAATGAACTAATACTATATTTGTCCTTCTGTGATTGACTTATTTCACTCAGCATAATGTCCTCCAAGTTCATCCACATTATGCATTGTTTTACAGATTCTACATTATTCTTCAGTGTTACATGGTATTCCATTGTGTGTATGTACCATGGTTTGATTATCCATTCTTCTGTTGATGGGCACCTAGGTTGTTTCCATCTTTTTGCTATTGCAAATAGTGCTGCAAAGAACATGGATGCACATACATCTGTTCTTGTCCTGGATTTCTATCTGTAGATTTTGTATCATTTCTAATTTTTCATTTATTTTGTCATTTTGTTCTTGTATTGTTCTCCTGACTTATTCTGTAGTTTTGTCTTTGTTTTGCTTGATCTTTCTCTCAATTTGTTGAAAATGCCCAGGTATAATTCTTTTTAATTCCTTATCAAAGAACTCCAAAGCTGCTTTTTCCTCAAGAATGTGCTTTGGGTTTGTGCCTTGGTCCCTTTTTACTCAGTTCTTTGTATGGATTGTGATGCTCTGTTGTCTCTGAGGCATTGTGCTATTTTTGTGGTTCAAACTCACCAGCCACCACAGAAGAAAGGTTGAGCAATCTACTTCCATAGTGATACTGCCTTGGAAAACCAAAGAACGGTTGCTGTGAGTCAGGTCCAACTCGACAGAACATAACAACAAAAACAACAATTTAATTGGTGATTGTACGTTGGAGTGACTTGCCCATAATTTTCATTTTCTTTATTTTGTTTGGATGTTATCTGTGAAAGCAGGATACTGTGCTCCTCTATTCACTAGTTGCAGTTCACTTATACACTCACCACTTGTCTCCTTTCCCATTGTCAGGCTCCCATGTGTTTCTGCCATCCTTGGCAAACATAGCCTATTCTTAGGTTCCTGGAATCCATATGAGAATTCTGTCACTTTAAAATCCAATATAGCCACCACTTGTGAACATTTAAAATGGCTGCACCCTCAGTCGCTTTAAGTATCCAAAAATGGCTGCTGCTCATAAACAATCAAAATCGCTGCATCCTCCAGACTGTTGCAAACCCACAGCTCAGAAGGGAAGATGGTGTCTTACCTATAGCCCACAAGTTAGTTTCCTCTAGAATCTTAGTGCCTAAAAAATTAAGTGCAGCAGTTTAAAGAGAAGATCCTGGCACTCAGAACAATTCATTAAGTCAGAGAAGCCCAAACTCAGGGGAGTAGGGTTAGAAAGGGGGGAGAGGCAGTTTAAACAGCCAGAAAGAATAAAAACAGCAGAACCTGCCCTGCAAAGCACCAACCAGCTGGTGAGACAAGGCATTGGAGGGATCCCTGGGGCAATGGAGAGAATACACCAGACTACTTGTGGCCACTCCATGGATCTGCCTTCAGGACCTGCTTTTATCAGTAAACTTGGGACCACTGGGAGTGATCAGAACCCCCTCTGACTCTGAGTGCCGCTAAATTGGGAACAGAGAGGGAAGCATGCTGCAAGTGGACGGCTCTGGGATGAATCATAGCATGGGTCAGGGCAGCTACTCCAAGACAGTTTCTGGCACAGAGAGACCTGGAGTATGGGGATTTTGTGGCTGTTTGAACCTGGCAGGAAGTGGCAGCCCCCTAACCATTGGGGTCTTTGCCAAACTTGACCTGCAGGCCTTTGACAGTATAATGTCATCATTAGCAGCCTACTCAAAACATCAGAAATGGCTACTGATGCTTGAAGCTTTTTTTCCCCTCTTTTCTTCTTCCTTTCACTGCCTCTCCCCTGACTCATCCAATAGCAAAACTACATTAAGCCACCACAATACCTCCCAGTTTGAAGCCTAAACCCCCCTCATGACAAAGAGACCTGCATCCACATTCCACACAGTGATTCCATCATCACAAAGAAAACTGCACAGCAACCCAGTGGACCTGGATTAATAACCAAAAAAGAAAAAAAAATCAGCTCCAACTTTTTCAAAAATATTAAATCGTAAAATCAAGACAAAACAAATCAATACATAACTAACAGTTAAACACAATTTCAAAATATCTAGGAAATAACAGCAACTTCAAATGAAACAAACAAACAAACAAAACAAAACAAATAAACAAAACAAACAAAAAAAAAAAAAAAAACAGGATGAAACAATAGAAATAAAATCCCAAACAAAAGTCTCATTAAACATAGAGAAAGATGAAACAACAGAATTATCTGAGAAGAAATTTGGAAAGTATGCTTATAGAATTCCACAAGAGCTTAAGAAAGCCCCAAACAGAATCATGAAGAACACAGACAGTACCCTGGAAGAACTCAGAAAAAAACATTTAAGAACAAAATAACAAAATAAATACACAGTCAGAACTCATACAAAAACATCAGTTAAAAATCCAGAAGATGAATACCAAAATTACAAGATTACACAACAGAGTGGAAGTACAAAAGAATAGGCTAGAACTGGCCAAAGAATGCATTTCCCAACTAGAAAATAAATCCCTTGACAACAGTCTGTATGAAGAAAAATCAGAATAAAGATTTAAGAGAGAGAGTGGGAAGAAAAATATGAAACCAAATCCAAAAACACAGTAATGACCAGAATTGCTGGTTGGATGGATTCTGGTGAGACTCCCAGTACTATGGTCCTGGGATATACTTTGGGGCTGGAATAAAACTCACTCCCAGGGGTGGTTCTCAGCCTAACAGTAAATAAGACATATATGCAGACCACTCAACCCAGGGTCATGCACCCACACACTCTATCGACATGCATTATTCCTTGGAGCAGTTGACCACAGTGCACCAGAAGGGCAATATTCACATGGAGAAAATACAGGACAGACAAAAGTGCATAACTATGAGGGCCAAGAGGGGTTACGTGGAAGGGAGAAGAGGAGAGTGCATTAGAGTTGGGGATGGTAATTGTGGAGTTAAACCAAATGTACATGAAATGTTGAATGTAAAACAAACTGCTTTGTAAATTTGCACTTAACATACAATTAGATATTTAAAGAACTAAGTAGAGCCCGTGTAGTGATGTCAATAGAAAGAGTGATCATTGATTGTGGCTTTGAATGGAATTACTCTGTCAGGTGATGTATCAGTGTTTCTCTGATGTTCATAAGGTTTTCCCCGGCCAATTCTTTGAGAAGTGGATGGCCTCTTCTTCTTCCTAGTCTAACTCAGCCTGTAAGTTGTGTTGAAACATGTGTGCCATGTGCAAGTCTGGTGGCATTTGAAACACTGGTGGCACAGCCTCTAGCCTTAAAGCAATAGGCAAACCACCACAGTAGGGCAAACTGACAGACAAGTTTGGCTCCCTTAGCTGATTGAAACCTCTCTGCCCTCTCCTTACCAGGGTCCCACAGCTCTGTCTTGTCACCAGCTTTTTCCTCCTTTCCTGCCTCTTAAGATGGGGTGGGGCTTGTCACCTACCTTGGTCATGTTGTCAGAAGGAACCATTCCTTGGAGATGGATGTCATGCTTGTTAAGGTGGAGGGTCGACAAAGAAGGGGAAGGCCCTCAATGAGATGGATTGACACAATGGCTGCAGCAATGGGCACAAGTATAGCAGGGATCGTGGAGGTGGTGCAGGACTGGGCAGTGTTTTGTTCTGCTGTGTGTGGGGTTGCTATGAGTCAGAGACAACTCAATGGCACCTAACAACAGCAACACTCTATCAGCATGTAAATATTGGTTTAATTTTGGAAAGATGCTAATGGTAAACTTTTCCTGTAATCTAAGCACAGGTGATGATGGATTAGAATAAACAATAGGAATAAGGAAAGAAAACAGATCTGGGAAAGATTATCCTTTTGTCTTCTTGGGACATTCCTGGATCAATCAATAGTTTTACTTTCACCTCTACAACTATATCATCACTATCTCTAATTACTTACTTTCCATCAACATATGAACAAGATACAGTTTTTCTCATCTTTTTAAATGGAAAAGGGGAAAAAAAAAACTTCTTTATCTCTGTGCCTTCTCCTTTCTTTCATGGATCAGCTTCTTTAGAATTTATAATAGCTGTCTCTATCTTCTTATCCTGGCTTTATTTTTATTCTATGAAATCTAAAATCTTCCCTGTCACTTCTATAGTTTGTTAACTCTTATCCAATATATCATGCTATAAAATCTAGTAGTTTTTTTTTTTTTTTCTGTCATTGTTGTTGTTATTAAGTGTCATTGAGTTGTCTCTGACTCATAGCGACCTTATGTACAGCAGAACAAAACACTGCCCAGTCCTGTGCCAGCTCCATGATATCATTCATCAGCACATCATTGTAGCCACTGTGTCAATACAATTTGTTGAGGGTCTTCCCCTTTTTTGTTGACCCTCCATTTGACCAAGTATGATATCCTTCTCTAGGAAGTGGTCCCTTCTTACCACATGACCAAAGTAGGTGAAACAAAATCTGGCCATTCTCGCTTCCAAGGAGCATTCCAGCTGCACTTCTTCCAGAACAGATTTGTTAGATCTTATAGCAGTCCATGGTACTTTCAACATTCTTTGCCAACCCTACAACTCAAATGCGTCGACTCTTCTTTGGTCTTCCTTATTCATTGTCCAGCTCTCTCATGCATATGAGGTGATTGACAATACCATGGCTGTGTCAGGTGTACCTTAGTCTTCAAGGAGATATCTTTGTTCTTCAGCAATTGAAAGAGGTCTTTTGCAACAGATTTGCCCAGTGCTATATGTTGTCTGATATCTTGACTGCTGCTTCCATTGGTGTTGATTGTACAACCAAGTAATATGAAGTGTTTGACACCTTCATTCTCTCAATTTCTTCATTACCATAACTAATTCTCAAAACTTGGCCTCTGCTTCCTGTTTCTACTCACTTTCTATTTATGCTCTTATCTCTTTTGTAGGCTTCTTTGCTTCTGTTTGTTCTTTAAATATCAGATTTCTTTATAGTTTAGCAGCATCCTCTTCCCACTCTATGAACATAGCCTAGTCCTTGTCTTAGCTTTTCCTCTGTCTTCCTCACCTTGTCTCCAGCCATGTTTCCACCTGCACCCACCCCTACAGCCATGCAGAAAGAGTCCACTGCCATATCTCAACTTACCATGCTCTTTTATGCCTCTGTGCCTTTCCACAATGACTTTGCACCATCCTGCACTAGCTGCATTACTTGTGGAGATAAATTCCAAATGATTATATGGGGTTCCTATTTCAAAAATTATTAAAAATTTAATGACAGTGACAACAGACTATTAAGCCAAACAAGCTCAGGCCATATGCGACTGCACAGGACTTAATCTCCTGTAGCCAAATATGCCTAATATTCTATTAATAATTTAAACTCATCATGAGACCTTCTCTTCCAGATATACCACCTAACCACTCATTCCAACCATTCTGAGTACGCTCCCAACTTTTATCTTCTGTGCATCCTTTTATCCTTACTCTTCTCCCTTCATTGTAAGTGTTGATTTACTTTTCTGCCTCTCTGAATGAACTGTAATCTTTAGGTCAGGGATTGTGCATCTATGTATTTCTAACACTTTGGACCAAGCTTGGTAAATTTTCAATCCCCAAAGAATGCATGTGTTTTCATATGGGGTTTGGAGCAAAAGGTAGAAAGAAAATGTACAGAAGACATATTATTACTATTGGATGCAGTTGAGTTGATCCAACTCATAGTGACTCTATGTAACAAAGCAGAACTGCTCCATAGGGGTTTCAAGGCTATAATCTTTTGGTCTGCAGCCAAGCTGTTAACTATTTGTACCACTAAGCTCCTTACAGAGGATGTAGATATAGAAAATAAGACAAAGAGAAAACCAATTCAAAGATTTGATTCTATGTGAATTGAAGGAGAAGAAATGGAAAGGAAATTAAAGATTTTATAGGAATTAAATATATCAGTGTAGAATTAGTTGACAGTCCAACTAATCTGATCTCCACCCAAGTGGCCATCACTAAATTTGTTTGGATATTTGGATGTAATTCCCAAATGAGCAACAGGAATGTGACTATACATCTGTGTTAACCCATTCCAAAACAAAAATAGAAGCATAGTTTTTAAATGTGTCTTGTTAGGTAACTGCTACTTGTCTGTCAGTTTGTTGTACTATGGTGACTTCATGTTGCTGTGACTATAGACTATGCTGTGGTTTTTCAAATACCAGCAGGGTCACCCACGGTGGACACATTTCAGTGGAACTTCCAAACGAAGACAGACTCAGAAGAAGGAAGGGGCTATCCTCTTCTTGAAAAAATTGGCCTGTGAAAATCTTATGAATAACAGTGAAACACTGTCTGAGATATTACTGGAAAACTTTATGAATAGCCTTGAAACATTGTCCTATATAGTGCTGGAAGATGAACCCCTCGGATCAGAGGGCACTCAAAATATGACTGATGAAGAGCTGACTCTTCAGACTAGTGCTGATCTTAATGATGTGGATGGAGTAAAGCTTTCAGGATCTCCATTTGCTGATAAGACATAACTTAAACTGAGGGAAAAAAAAAAAACAAAAAAACCAGCTGTAAGCATCCTTTAATAATCAGAACATGGAATGTATGATGTATGAATCTAGGAAAATTGGCAGTTCTCAAAAATGAAACAGAATGCATAAAGATCCATATCCTGGACATTAGTGAGCTGAAATGGACTAGTTTTGGGCATTGTGAATCAGATAACCATATGATCTACTATGCCAGGAATGACAAATTGAAGAGGAAGGCATGGCATTCATCATCACAAAGAATGTTTCAAGATCTATCCTGAAGTACAATGCTGTCAGTGGTAGGATAATATCCATATGCCTACAAGGAACAACAGTTAATACTACTATTATTCAAATTTGCACACCAATCACCAAAGACAAAGATGAGACAATTGAAGGTTTTTACCAACTTCTGAAGTCTGAAATTGACCAAACATGCAATCAAAATGTGTTGATTATCACTGGTAATTGGAATGCAAAAGTTTGAAACAAGCATTTGTAGTTGGAAAAAAATACAGCCTTAGTGATAGAAATATGGCTGGAGATCACATGATAGAAATTTGCAAGACCAATGACTTATTCACTGCAATTACCTTTTTTCAACAACATAAACTGTGACTGTGCACATGGACTTCTCCAGATGGAGTACACAGGAATCAGATTGACTAAATTTGTGGAAAGAGGCAATGGAAAAGCTCAATATCTTCAGCCAAAACAAGACCAGGAGCTAACTGTGGAACAGACCATTAACTGCTCATATGCAAGTTCAAGTTGAAGCTGAAGACAATTAAAACAAGTCCAAGAGAGCCAAAGTATGATCTTGAATATATCCCTCCTGAATTTAGAGATCATATAAATAATAGATTTGATGCATTGAACAGCAATCACCAAAAACCAGAGGAATTGTGGGATAACATCAAGAACATCATCCATGAAGTAAGCAAAAGATCACTAAAAAGACTGGAAAGGAAGAAAAGACCAAAATGGATGTCAGAAGATACTTAGACCCTTGCCCTTGAATGAAGAATAGCTAAAGCAAATGGCATAAATGACAAGATGCAAAAAAGGCAAGGACGCCACATGTTCTGACCTCCTCTAACCACACAAAAGGAAGACAGAACCACTATCAGTAGCCCAAGGCCTATTCCTTCAAGGCCAGACATGCTGCCTCCCTCCAGCCCTTTCACCAACCATTCCTCCCAAAGCACCCACCACCTCTCTCCTGAGTTCGATAATTCACTGCAGTGGCCACACAGAACTCACAGATTATGGGGTTTTTATTAAGGAAGCTCCAGATTATAAGTAAAGTTCAGGAAAAATGCTTAGTCTCTCTCTCAGCCCGCTGTCTCTCACCCAACATTCTCTCACAGTCTCTCTCCCAGTAGTGTGTGTCTCTTGGTGTCCCTCTCAGCAATACGTGTCTCTCATGTCTCTTTTCCAGCAGTGTGTGTCTCTCAGGAGCATGTTTCTTCCAAGCAGTACATACATCCTTCTCACCCAGTAGTCAGAGAGACTTCTGGTTCTATGAGGCCTCCTTTTGAGACTGGCAGAGTGGCCAAACTAGCCAATCATAACATCAGAATACTAAGCACCTGAGAGAGCGAACCTCCCAGAACATTTCTCTCCCAAGCCCAACAGAAACACCACAGGTGGATAACTTTTACAATCAGAGCTCCTCAGTTGCTCACAGCAAATTCCACCATGGAGCTTACAAAGACTTATGGCTAGAAAAGCCATACCAGATAATTTACCACACCTCACAAGATAAAAGAACTGAACAGAACATTTCAAAGAATAGCTTGAGAAGATAAAGTCAACTATTATAATGAATTGTGCAAAGATCTAGAATTAGAAAGCCGAAAGTGAAGAACACAATCAGCATTTCTTAAGCTGAAAGAACTGAAGAAAAAAAATTCAAGCCCTGAGTTACAATATTTAAACTCTATGAGAAAAATATTGAATGATGCAGGAAATATCAAAAAAAGACTGAAAGAATACACAGTCACTGTACTAAAAGAGTTGGTCGATGTTCATCCATTTCAGAAGGTGGCATATGATCAGGAACCAATGGTATTTGTGATAGTTGGAGCTGTGTGTCAACTTGGCTGGACCACAATTTATGTGGTTTAAGCAATTGTGATGTAGTTATTCCCATGATGGGATGAGATGAATATGTTTTGAGCAGCCAATCCATTGAAAGTGAGTTTCCCTAGGGTTGTGGCCTGCTTCTGATATATTTATGGACATCCTTGGAAAAGAGACATTATTCTGTGGATTGGGGTTCTGTTGTGCTGCCTACAACTGTCTGTGAGTGAACAATCCACCATTCGGCCTGGAGATCTTGGATTTGTCATTCGTTAGAGTCAACAGCCAGTACACTGCCTGCCAACCTTGAGCTCCTCAACCCCTGCAGCTCCAAGTGTTGAGAAAAGCCTCCAGCTTGATGTTTGATCCCAGAACTTTGGACTTGCCAGCTTCTGTAAGTGTGTGAGCCATTTTCTTAAGATAAATTTCCCTATCTATCTATCTATCTATCTATCTATCTATCTATCTATATAAGCTTTATTGGTTTTGTTTCTCTAGAGAACCCAGTCTAACACAGTATTGAAGAAAGAAGTTGAAGCATCACTGAAGGAATTGGTGAAGAACAATGCTCCAGGAACTGAAGAGACACCCATTGAGATGTTTCAACAAATGGATGCCACAGTGGAGTCATTCATTAGTCTATGTGAAGAAATTTGAAAGACAGCTACCCGGCCAACTGACTGGAAGAGAACCATATTTGTGCCCATTCCAAAGAAAGGTGATCACACAGAATGTAGAAATTATTGAGCAATATCATTATCACATGTAAGTACTATATTTGTTGTTGTTGTTGTTGTGTGCAATCAAGTCAGCCCCGACTCATAGCGACTCCTACTTGGGTCTCCAAAGTGATATCACTATGGAAGTAGATTGCCCAACCTTCTTTCCGAGGAGTGGCTGGTGAGTTTGAACTGCCAACTTTCTGGTTAGCAGTCAAGTACCTTAGGCACTATGCTACCAGAACTCCCATGTACTATCTTACTGAAGATAATTCAAAAAGGGTTGCAGTGGTATACTGACAGAAAACTTCCAGAAACACAAGCTGGATTCAGAAGAGGACAGATATGACTGCTGATGTCAGATGGATCTCGGCTGAAAGCAAGAGAATACCAGAAAAAGATTTACT
>NW_006922500.1:395155-396625 GCF_000298275.1 Orycteropus afer afer | reverse complement strand
ACAACTTTGCTTGCTGAAAGTGAGGATGACTTGAAGCACTTACTGATGAAGATCAAAAACTATAGTCTGCAGTATGGATTACATCTCATAAAATCTGTCCTAAAAGAAGTGTAGCCAGAATGCTACTTGGAAGTGAGAATGGACAGACTGCGTCTCACCTACTTTGGTCATGTTGTCAGAAGGAACCATTCCCTGGAGAAGGATATCATGCTTGGTAAAGTGGAGGATCAAAGAAAAAGGGGAAGGCCATCAACAAGATGGGTTTACATAGTGGCTGTTGCAATGGGCTCAGGTATAGCAAGATTTTGGAGCGGGGGCAGGACCGGCCAGATTTCGTTCTGTTGTACATAGGAGCAATATAAGTCAGAGCCAACTCGAAGGCACTTAGCAACAACAACAACAACAACAACAACAGGCAACTGATATTTGTTCCTCTATCAGGAAGGAATTATGAGTGCTGGCCAAGGACAGATAATGAGTTGGACAAAGTCTCATAGAATTTTATTCTACAATATTACTCTACCAATTGCGCATCTACCACTCTGTAAACCTTTCCAGATAGAATGTCTTGTGGCAGGGTTCCTGGCATACTTAACTCCATGGGTGCCTCACAAAGTTCTGCATCTAATTCCACATGCATATGCTGACATTGGGTAGCCAACAGAGCCATATGATTAGTGTGAAAATAATCTGTACCATGTTCAATGCAACAGAGTGGTGTCTTTCATGTTTGGTCTTAATTTAATTCCATATAATACAAGTCTTACAAAACCTATGTTTAAAAATATCTTGCCATTTTATCATCCTTACTATCAAACTTGCTGCAAGTGAGCTTCTACACTTTTTAATAAAGGAGCATACTGCTGGCAATGATACAACAGCAAGAGTCCAGAAAACTCTGCCAACATCTGTGAATTTCTCAGAGGTACAGTTTTATGTAACAAATCTGTCAGTGGAACCTGAGGGAGGAAAACAACTACTGGCAAATGAAGGATCAAACGTGCTAATATGAAAACAAATATGAAATTGTATGTATTGTTTCATGTAATAATTATAATTATTTTTAGAACATCTTATTTGTAAATTTTGGAAAAAATAAAAAATTTAAAAAGAAAAGAAAAAAAGGAAATATGTGTTTGGCTTGAGGAACATATTGTTTGATCTCAAGTTTGGGCAAAAAATAAAAAAAAAAAACTTGGTCATTGACAGTCAATGACCAAGTTCTGGCCAGTCTGGGCTGATTACTGCAAAGGTTACAGTTTGGTTTCCTGGCTGGTTACTATAAAAATTGTGGGTTAGAGTTCTTTTGTCATATGAGGATCATTTGATTGTGTGGATCATGACAAATTATAGATAACATTGAGAAGAATGGGAACTCCCGAGCACTTGATTGTACTCATGAGGAATCTGTACCTTGACCAGGAGGCTGTCATTTGAACAGAACAAGGGGACACTACATGGTTTAAAATC
>NW_006922500.1:375059-394280 GCF_000298275.1 Orycteropus afer afer | reverse complement strand
TTCTGCTGTGCATGGGGTCACTATGAGTCAGAAACGACTCGACAGCACTTAACAACAACAACAACAACATGAGGATCATTGTCCGTTTGTATATTTAGTCTCTCAATAAGAATTAATTTTCAAGAAGATTTCATAAATGGTTGTAGTTAAATTTCAAGTATCATATGGATTTATAATATGATAGGAGAAAAAAGAAGGATCTGATATCATTTTTGAGTGCCAATTCTGCTACAAGAACTATGGGTGGTACTTATGTTTCTCTGTTTGAAACTGAACACAAGATATTTATTATGGATTCTCCTATTGAGATGAAGAAAGAGATGCAGGTTGTTTAAACAACGTTTTTTTGTCAAAGACTGGAAGGAGATCTTATGGTGCAAAAGGTTTACACTCTGCTGCTAACTGAAAAGTTGGCATTTCCAGTCCACTCAGAGGTTCTGTGGAAGAAAGTATTGGGAATCTTCTATACAGATTACTGAAAAGAAAACTCTTTTTGTGTTGTGTAACAACTTATGTCACATGAGCAGCGACAGCTATTGGTCTAAGATCAGAGATTTTGGAAGAGTAAGATGTAAAAACATGTTGATTTTATTTTTGAGGACTCTTGATGGTACAGTGGTTAAATCATGTGGCTGCTAACAAAAGGTTGGGAGTTTGAACCCACCAGCTGCTCTGTGTGAGAAAGATGAGGCAGTCTGCTTCCCTAAAGATTTACGACCTTAGAACCCCTATGGGCAGTGCTACTCTGTTCTAAAGGATTGCTATGAATTAGAATGGACTCAATGGCAGTGGGTTTGCTTTGGCTTTTAATGTTATCAAAATAGTATGGCTTAATTCTTTTATGAGTATATTATCTTAAGTCTATACATCCTTCAATTATGAATGAAAAGGAAAAAAAAAAGTCATCTTCAATTATTTCCACTCCAGGGTAATGATCCTACTGTACAATCAATAAGATTGGGATAAAAAGGAGATCATTAGGATTCACTTTCCATAGCATCATCTTCATTCTAAGACTGTGGTTGTAAATGGCTGACAAGAACCAGCAATTCTCAGACTCATAGCAGCAGGCTTCTTCATCTATAAATGAGAGGGAGAGGAAGAGGAAAGAAGGGAAAGAGAGAAAGAAGGGTTGTTTATATTGTTTCATAGTTGTTTGATTCTCCTGAGTAGCACTAAGAAATTTTTTCTTTTTCTCCAATCAAAATCCCCAGGAAAACCTTTGCTTCTATTTTATTGACACAAATTATACCACGTTTCTCCCTTAATAGAAGGTAGAGGTGGTGGTATTATGTTGAAAATTAGCTTAAATTTGACTCCTACATTCCAATGCTTGCATGGGACACCAGAGGTGGAGAGAATGGATACTCTATATAAACTGAGAAAGGTACCAGGAGAAGAAGGAATAGATATTTGGCAAGCAACCATGTTGCTTGTTATGTGCTGTAGAGTCGGACCGACTCATAGTGACTCTTCCTTGGGTTTCTGAGGCAGTATCACTGCGGAAGTAGATTGCCCCATCTTCCTTCTGAGGAGTGGCTGGTGGGTTTGAACCGCCAGCCTTCTGGTTAGCAGTCAAATGCCTTAGGCACTAGCTACCAGAGCTCCTCAAGCAACCATGGAGTACAATATAAAAAAACAAAAAGACGATCTTATGTCAGTACTTATATTGCATTATTAATGACTGCATATTCTATCATCTCAAAGCATTTTTAAAGAATCAATTGTTGCAAAAAGAATATGTAAGCATCATGTTCTGACTCCCTCTTGATTCTCAAGGGGGAGAGAGAATCACCATTAACAGTCAAAGGTATGAGGCCAAACATGCCATCACCCTCCAACCCTTTTACCAGTTCCGCCACCAATTGTTCCTCCCACGGCACTCACTACTGCTCTGCTGCATTTGATAATTCATTTCAATGGCCATACAGAGTTCACAGACAATACTCATGATTATGGGGTTTATTTGGGAAGTAACAGGTTACAATTTAGATTTGGGAACATGCCCAAGATACAGTTCTTCGATCAGGCCTTCTCCTCTCTGCTGTGCCCTCAGGCATTCTTCTCTGTCCCTTGGCCTCTCAGCCTGGCCTCTGCCCTGTTCATGAAAGTGTTACAAAGCTCTTTTAGCTCTGCCAATAGGTATACCTAGGTACACCCCGTTCAGCTAGCAAGCCTCCTGTCCAAAGGCACTCAGGCTTTCTTGTGCTCTGTCCCCTCTCTCTTGGTTCCACTATCGCTGTCTCCCAGACAGGTGTCTTCCAGCCTGGCAGCTCTCAGTCAGATATCTGTGCCAAGGAGGTTCAGTGCAGGGATTTGGGTCCAAGGAGTTATTCTCTCCACTTAATGACTGTTCTCTCTTAATGGCAGAGATCCCCTCTTTCGCCTCTAGGAGGGCTCTTTTTAAACCTAGTAGAATGACAAAACTAACCAATCTTTACATTAGAGTTCCATTCACCTAATTTGAATGGTCCCACCTGTAATCTGGTGGGAGTCCCAAGGACTGATTAGAAAAGCCATACCAAGTAATTAACTGAACCACAATTATTTTATTATTTCTTTAGAAGTTAGGATATATTATCTTCAATTTTAACTGTTCATGGTTTTGAGAAATTGTAGTATTCTAAATAATAAAATGAACTCATATCCAATACAAAAATAAATTGAAAAACAAAGCAATAAATTGCCCATAATCTTGTGCTCAGAAAAAACCCACAAACAATATTTTTGTTATCTCTATTTCCAGGCTGGTGTGTGCGCATACTCACTGCCATCAAGTCAATTTGACTTATAACAATCCCTCCTTGGGTTTCCTAGGTGGTATCTCTACTGAAGAAGATTGGCCAATCTTTCTTCTGAGGAGTGGCTGGTGGGCTTGAACCGTCAGCCTTCTGGTTAGTAGTCAGATGCCTTAGGCACTATGCCACCAGAGCTCCTGGTGTGTGCATATCATTATTTAAAAGGCCCATTCTTGTCTATATTTTTATGTTATTATTTACTAATATTATAATGCATTTTTGCAAAATATCTTTCTTCTTTATTTTTCTATTTTTCTTTAAGTAAATGACTACTTAGTTTATTTAATTCCATTCATACTTATTTTAAAATATACATTTTAAAGCTATAAAAAAAATTCTTAAGCATAGCTTTGTCCACACTCAATGTATTTTTATATAGAATTCTAATTTTTGATGTTTTGAAATTTTGGGATTCCATTTCTCCAATCATTAATTAAAGTAATATTTTACATTACTAACTTGCTAGAGTTTTATTTATATTAAATTTTATTACACTTTTTTTAATAAAACATGGCTTATAATGTTTCTGCTGTAGGGAAATCTGATCATTTGTCCCAGAGAATCTGAGCTATTCCTTTATGATATAATGTCGTCTCTGTTTTTGTGACTATTACAAGGGGAAAGAAATGAAGGCCTATTGCTTTATGAACCATGTTCAATATGACTCTCACAGGTGGCATTTATGGAAATAAACTGACATGGAATATGGCTTACACATTTGTGTTAAAGATTATCATCTGTGGAAGGGAAGATAGAAAGTAGGAATAGGCTGAAACTGAGAAAAGTGTACTATGCAGGCTCAAAGTAGTGTGTGTAAGGGGGTTGCTCTGGAACTGGCATTTGTTCTGCAAGATCAGACATTTATTCTCCCTTAAGTCATGGGAATCAGGCTGCTTCCAACAAGGTTGAGCCTGACACAAGGGGCTCTGCAGGTGAGGCAGACCCTGAAGAAGCTGGCAACTACAGGCTAATTGCTGACAGCTGGGCACCATGTCCAATTTTGAAGGGAAATTTGACAATAGATTTCCTCCTTGTCTACCATCACATACGTTAAAATATCCTCATGAATTAAATTGCTCTGACTGTCTATATTCTAGGCTCAATAAATATTTATTATGTCTACTAGATTTATCAAATGTGGGAAAATGTGTGGATGCTTACTGGTGTACTAGTTTTGTCATTTTTTCAGTTACTAAAAAAAAAAAATAAATTTTCATCTTGAATAATTGCAACTACCAAACATGGCAATACGTTACAAAGAATCCTCATATATCCTTCATTCACCTTTCCAACATAACCAGAGTACAATTATGAAAAACAGAAAATTAACATTAAAAAAATGCTAACAACCTTGTTCAAATTTTGTCAATTGCTCAACTATTGCCCTTTTTCTATTCCAGGAGAAAATTTGGATCCCTCATTCCACTTAGTTGTCTTCTCTCTTCACACTCCTCTAAGATAAGACACTTCATCAGTCTTTATCGTTAATGACCTTGACATTTTGAAATGTATGGGCTACTTATTTTCTATAATGTCTCTGAATTTGGGATTGCCTGAAGTTCCTTTCCTATTAAATTCAGGTAAGGATTTTTTTGTTTCTTTGTTTATTGTTGACAATATCAAATAATATGTACCTTTCTCAGTACATCATTTGAAGAGGTATGTGATTCTAGTATGTCTCATAACTGAATATAAGAACTTTAATCACTTGAATAAGGTAAAGTTTAAAGTCTTCCCTTACGAGTATATAAATATCCTGTTTATCATCATACTTTGCCCCCAATATTAATGTTTATTATGATTCTTGCCTGAAATAAAATTTATTGTAACTCTTGATATATGGAGATTTTCTATTTTCATTTTTCTATATTTATAAATTAGAATTATACTGTAAGAAAAAGTTTTCCATTTTCTTTCATTTATTTACTTATTTGATTACCTATAATGTAGAATATCATGGATCTTTGTTTTATTCTATAGGTTATAATCAATCACTGCCATCACATAATTTATTACCCAAATTGTCATACACATCCTTATATTTCTACATATTTTGTTCTACATTTTTTGTTTTATGTTTCAACACAAAACTTTTAGCTTTACCAATTTTATTTCACCAATAAAATTACTACTAATAACAATGGAATAAATTTCAAGTATAAATGTGATATGGTTTAACAAAATTCATTGTTCTGTGCCTATAATCACTAGTACCAGTGCCATTAAGGTTACTCTAACTCATAGAGATACCATGTGTGTCAGAATAACACAGTGCTCCACAGAGTTTTCAATAGCTGATTTTTTGGAAGTAGACTGTCAGGCTTTTCTTCAAAAGCATGTTAAGTGAACATGAACCTCCGACCTTTGTTTGGTAGTTTGATGTTAAATATTTGCACCACCCAGGGACTCCATTCCTTTAAATAAATTTCCAAAATATCACAGAAAGTGCAGTGAATTGTTGTTAACAAGTTATTAAATAGTTTCTTTATTTTGGAGAATTCTGCCAAATTTTCACAGAAGAACTGACACCAGTCCTACTCAAACAGAGCATAGAAAAGGATAGAATCCTCCAAAATTCATTTCATGAAGCAAGCATAACCCTGATACCAAATCCAGGCAAAGACATCACTAAAAGGGGAAACTACAGATCAATTAAAAAAAAAAAAAAAAATTCATGGCAATCAAGTCAGATCCAAATCATAGTGACTCCTCTTTGGGTTTCTGAGGTGGTATCACTATAGATATAAATTGCCCAATCCTCCTGCCAAGGAGTGGTTGGTGGGTTTGAACACAAGCCTTCTGGTTAGCAGTCAAATGCTTTAGGCATTATGCCACCAAAGCTCCAATATCTTTCATGAATATAAATGCAAAAATCTTCAACAAAATCCTAGCTAATAGACTCCAACAACATAGCAAAAAAATAATACATCATGACCAAGTGGGGTTCAGACTAGTTATGTAAGGATGGTTCAACAAGAGAAACAATCAACATCATCAGTTATATCACAAAAGTAAAATAAAGACAAAGAATCACATTACCATATCAATACATGCAGAAAAGGCATTTGATAAAATCTGACACCCATTCCTGATAAAAACTCTCAGAATAATAGGAATAGAAGGGGAATTCCTAGACTTAATAAAGGGCACACACGTAAAACCAACAGCCAACATTATTTTCAATGAACCGAGACTGAAACCATTCCTCTTGAGAACAGGAACAAGACAAGGGTATTCTCTATCACCACTTCTATTCAGAATTATGTTGGCTGTCCCAAAGAGTGCAGTAAGGCAAGAAAGGGATACAAAGATATCCAAATTGGTAAGGAAAAAGTAAAGCTACTGCTATTTACAGATGATATGATCCTATATATAGAAAACCCAAGAGGCTCAGCAAGAAAATTACTGGAACTTACTGAGAGATTTAGCATAATGGCAGTATAAAAGATCAACATAAAAAACCAGTTGATTCCTCTACACTATCAAAGTGATTACTGAAAAGGAAATATTAAAAGGAGCTCTACTGGTTTAGTGCCTAAGGCATGTGGCTGTTAACTAGAAGGCTGGCGGTACAAACCCACTAGCCACTCCATGGAAGGAAGATTGAGCAACCTACTTCTGTAAAGATTTACCACCTCAGAAACCCAAAGGGGGTCACTATAAGTCAGAATCAACTCCATGGCAGTGAGTTTGGTTTGATGTTTTACCAAAAAGATAAACTACTTGGGAATAAATTTTACCAGGGAAACAAATACCTATACAAATAAAACTACAAAACACTAATTCAATAAACTAAGAGATCTACATAAATGGAAGAACATACCATGATCATGGACAGGAAGATTGAACATTGTGAAAATATCAATACTATCAAAAGCAATCTATACATTCAATGCAATCCCAATCCAGACCCCAACAACATTCTTTAAGCATACGAAAAAACCAGTGACTAGCTTTGGTAGCATAGTGGCTAAGGCACTTGAATGCTGACCAGAAGGCTGGTGGTTCAAACCCACCAGCCACTCCTCGGAAGGAAGATGGGGCAATCTACTTCAGTAGTGATACTTCCTGGGAAATCCAAGGAGGGGTCGCTATGAGTCAGGTCCAACTCGACAGCACATAACAACAACAACACAGCTTTATATGGAAATGAAAATGAAAATAATCCTCAGATAAGCAAAGCATTTGTGATGAAGAAGAACAAAGTAAGAAGTCTCACATTCCCAGATCTCAAAATCTACTGTATAGCCACAAAACAATGTACTATTGGTATAACAACAGGCACAAAGACAAGTGGAATAGAATCGAGAACCCAGAAATAGATCTATTGACCTATGGTCAGCTGTTCTTTGACAAATGTTCAAAATCCCTTAAATAGGGAAGAGATAGTCTCTTTTACAGATAGTGCTGGCAAAAGTAAATACCCATTTGCAAAGAAATGAAACAGGATTCATATTCCACACCATATACAAAAGCTAACTCCAGATGAATCAAAGATTTAAATGGGAAACCTAAAACTAGCAAGTTCCTCAAGGAAAAACTAGGGACAAATTTAGGGGCCCTAATTTATAGCCTAAATAGATTATCAAACATAACCCAAAATGCAGAAATAGCAGAAGATAAACTAGATGATTGGAACCTTCTAAAAATTAAATTTTTATGTGCCTCAAAAGACTTCTCTAAAAGAGTGAAAAGAGAACCTACAGATTGAGAAAAAATATACAGTAACAACATACCTGAGAGGGGATTTATCTCTAAAATTTATAGAAAATTCCACCACCTCAACATTGAAAAGACAATCAAATTTAAAAATGGGCAGAAGACATGAATAAACACTTTAACAAAGAAGATATTCAGATGGCTAACAAACACATGAATAAATGTTTGTGATACTTATCCATTAGAAAAATGCAAATCAAAACAATGAGATATCATCTCACCTCAGTACTAATAGCAAAGTTAAACAGGACAGAAAAAAACAAATGTTGGCAAGGATGTGGACTCTCATACACTGGAAGTGGGACTGTAAAATGGTACAACCACTGTGGAAATCAATACGGTGATTCCTTAAGAAGTTGGAAGAAGAAATAATATTTGATCCAGAGATTCCATTACTAGGTATATGTCCTAAAGAAGTGAGAGCTAGGGCAAGAATAGTTATATGCATACACATGTTCATTGCAGTACAATTCACAACAGCAAGGAGATGGAAACAACTGAAGTGTCCATCAATGGAAAAATGGATAACCAAACTATGGTACATACACACAATGAAATACTATGCAACCCTGAAGAATAACGTAGAATCATGAAACACCGCATACCATGGATGGACTTGGAGGACATTATGCTGGGTGAAATAAGTCAATCACAGAAGGACAAATATAGTACTACTTCACTAGTGTAAAATATCAAGGATAGGCTTATGTATGAAAAAGAAACTTTCTTTGTTGGTTACCAGGGATGGAAGGGAAGAGGACAGAACACTGCTAGATAGGCAGGGACAAGTTTTGATTTGGGTGAAGGGATGGACAATGTACCTAAAGGGGATGATCAACATGGTGGCACTGAGAAAGAAAAATTATGATAACTCCTTGGCCATAGCTAACCTCCTTTATGGAGGAGTAGTTGGAGCTGTGGGCTCAGGACCCACAGCTCAACTGGCATAAATTACTACACAAAACATTGTTTTACATCCTACTTTGGTGAGTAGTGACTGGAGTCTTAAAAACTTACAAGTGACCATCTAGATGCAATAATGGGTCTCTCCTCATCCAGAGCAAAGAACAATGAAGAACACTAAAGACACATGGAAAGAATTGGTCCCAGGAACTAGTAGACCATGTGATCCTCAGCCTATATGACCATGATACCAGAAGATGTAGATGGTCCCTAACTACCACTGTGAAGTACTCAGAAAGGTATCGATGCAGGAGATACTGGATAGAGTAGGAGAACAATGTGGAACAAAACTGAAAATCATAAAAAAAAGAAAAAGAAAAAGATCAGGTTTACTGGTTTGATCTAGCCTGGTGAGACTTCTGAGACTATGGCCCCTAGTCATCCTTCAGGTCTGGAACTGAACTCATTCCTGTCACTTCCAGCCAAACAATAGAAAGGCATATAGGGTGAACATTTACATCAGGTAGATACACTCCTTAGAGCAATCAATCATGGGAGAACAGAATGGCAGTGTTTGCACCAGGAGACAGCTTGGGGGCAAGGACTGCACAGAAAAGAAGGACACAGTGAAGAGATAACTACAGGGAGGGAGTGGGAAGAGAGCTGTTACATTGTGCAGATTGCAGACAATGTCATGAACCATGTGTATAAACATGAAATGTGTATAAACTGCTATCTGCAAACTGAATTTGCTCTGTAAACTTTCATTCAAATCACAATGAAAAGTTAAAAAAAAAAAAAAAGAGAGAGAGAGAAAGAAAGGCTTTAAAGCACTAGCATAGTCCATATACACTCTTCCACTCAGGTCAGCCTGAGTCAAAACTGCAAAACCAACTGTATAAAGAAAATAAAACGTATTAAAAAAAAAAAAAAAAAAAAATCCATGTAAATTGTAACACATAAAAGATAAAATTATCCTCATTATATTTTATAAAGTTTAATGCCTTATGTACTATATTGTGTGACAATAATATTATGACCTCTTCTTCATTTATATTTCACTTTGATAGCCCTATCCTTTATTTTTCTATGCTGACTTAATTTTAGTATTTAAAAAATATCCTTCTGGTCATTTTAACAGGAGGAAATTTATATGTCTATACTGTGTCACCATCTTACAAAGAGTCCCTTATATTTGTTTTTGAAAAATTACTATCAGTTAATATAAAGACAATTTATAGTGGTGATGAGAATGAACCTGCAAAGGATATGGTTTGAGGTTTATAAAATAAACTCAGCTAATGTTGGTCTTGGCTAATAAATCAACTTCTAAATGCTCTGCTCTCAAATACTAATTAATTCTTTCTTTCCTCCCTCATATTAATTTAGTGTCATTCCAAGTCTTTAGGGGAGAGTGCCTGCAGCTTTCAGCAGGAAGACTTTGATGTCTTGCCAGGGATTTTTATTAATTGCAGTAAATGCAGTGATTCTGGACAACGAAATTTAGAAAAGAAAGATGAGTTTGGAAGAGAGTTCTCCCCTTTGGCAAGTATGATATTTCAGGATCTCAATAAATCTTTTGTTGAACCTAAAAGAACTGGTCATAATTTTTTGGCATATTTATTAATAGCCAGATAGTCTGGTAATCCAATTCTTATAACCTTTGTATGTCAATGTTTATATTAACATCAACTTCAAAGTACAAAATAAGTTCATCAAATCAGTTCAATAAACTTAATCATAATTACATATCTCACCTTATTATATTTGTATCTAGTCTATAGTCACACAAGTCTAAAATATCCATTTAAATATTTAAAATTCTGGTAGCCAGCTGGTCTTCAGCCTATACTCTAAATATTGTATTTATGTATCTGAATTTGTGCTGAGTTTATTGATTTGAAGATACATTTATAAATCACATGACAAAATATTTTTAACAATATAATGTGTTAAGGAATTAAGTAAAAATTCAGGGTGTTGATAACTGTTATGTGATCCTAAATACTTTGTATTTTCACCATTCTTTCCTATGCAAATAGTGTAAAAACTTTGCTTCTATTTTCTTCCATGTATGTTAAAGGAAAGAATAAGTTAAATTTACGTAAGAGAGGGAGAAGCAATGAATACTAAATTCTGTCTCAGATACCTCTGATGAGTCTACTAGTACCAGTTGCTATCTAGTTGATTCTAGGTCATGATAACCCCATGTGTGTTAGAGTAGAATTATGCTGCAAAGGGTTTTCAGTGGTTGATTTCTTGGAAGTTGAGTATCAGGTCTTCCTTCTGGGGTGCCTCAAAGAAAACTCAAACTTCTAACCTTTTGGTAAGTAGCTGAAGATATTAATGTTTTGCACCACCCAGGGACACATATTATGTGGCAATTTCTCCAACTCCACTACAAAGCATATAAAGATTTAGGAGACCAGGATTTAGAGTGGGTGAGGGCATGTGGAAGGAACATTGCTTCCATGGGGTGTTGTAACTTTCTCCAATAATTTGGATCTGAAACTGGACAGTTCTGGGTCTTCTGTATTTCTAAACTAACACTATGTTCTAGATGTGTAGATATTTCATTCCTCATTGAGCTTTTACAGGAGTTTGGAGTGCACTAAATTCCTAGACATTACCACACACATAGGAAGAATGCTTCAATTTATTTTTTATCAAGATTTAGAGTGAACTCGGAATCTCAGGGTCTTGCTGTTATTGTGGGACATGAGTCAGACAAGTCCTGCAATCAGGGCCTCAGGACCAGGTACTTTAGTCGCTGATTCAGCTGTTGAGCTCAAACTCAGCATCCATGACTGTCTTAGGAGTGGTAAACCTGGGTGGGACAGAGGAATTGGAATAATATTGCATAAACTATGTCCTGAAAGTAATATAGATGTTTGGGGAAGCAACATAATTTTAACATTGCCAGCATGGCATTTAATATACCGTAAGAGGTAAGGCACCTTCCAAATGTGTTAAAATTATGAGCAGGAGAAAAGCACACCTACTCAGCAAATTGGGCTCAATGTGTATAAAGTTCAAAGAATGATAAACAGTTGTTAAAGCTGTTGGTCAAGGGTCACTATGCCTCTAAAATGACAAGCTGCTGAAGGTCACGATAGGCCTCACTTTGCTAGAAACTGTTAATTTAAAAACTCGATGCTCAAATAAATCAATTCAGTTGGAAACCTTGGAAAAGGCAAGTAGAAAACATAAAGCACAGATCAATCTTTCCTTTAAGTTTTATTTGAAGAAAGCTGAACATGAAACTATGTGAAAATGTTTGACCTTTCCACTTCTATTATATTAGTGAAGTAGAATGTAGGAGTTCTCCAGATATTACATGTTGCTACTGTTGTTGTTAACTGCCATGGAGTCAGCAATCAAGTCATGTTGACCCCATGCACAACAGAACAATAGAACTGTACATATTGGGTAATATGTCATTTCCTGTAACAGCCATATAATTTGTAGTTATTTAATATTTTTATGTTTCTCTGGAATTCCAAAAACTACAGTTATTTCTTAAGTCATTTAAACTGTGTTAATGTTTCTAGCACCTTTGAGTTATATTAAACAGAGATTCATAAAAGAAATTTTAGCTCAAAAGGTCTCTCTCATGTCTTGAAACTGCATTTAAGAAATGACATATAAGAAAAACAGGCAAAATTTCTAGCACATTTTTGGATCTTTTTCATAGCACTTAGCACTAAATACCTGTGGTAGAAATATGTATATTGTAATTTCCTCCACAACAGTGTAAAGTGCTTATCAAAAACAAACAAACAAACAAAAACCTCATTGTTGTCAAGTCCATTCGACTTGGGTTTCAGAGGTGGTATCTCTATGGAAGTAGATAGCCCAATCTTCCTTCCAAAGAGTGGCTGGTGGGTTTGAAACACCAGTCTTCTGGTTAGCAGTCAAATGCCTTAGGCACTTCACTACCACAGCTCCCAAGGGGCTTATAGTTAGTGCTTTTGTTTCATTACCTTTTTGCTCCCTTACAGTAGCATTTCACAAAATATATTCCTTGATGCCAAGAGTTTTTTAAGAAAAAACAATCTCTAGTCATACAAGCATAAGAAAATTGGGTTAAGAAAATTTAAATATTTTTTAAACATTAATATACTCTGATATTTCAAAAAGTGGAAAATTTATGATGCTAATCTTAAAACTTACTTGAGTGTCTGTTAAAGTCCTTTGCCTTCATCACAATTAGAAATATATATATATATATATTTTTTTTTTTTCCTTAGACAAAGTCCCTTTGTGCCCCTCAAGCCATCATAGGATCTCTGCTGGCTCAATGGTTAAAGACATTTGGCTGTTAACCAAAAGATCTGCAATTTGAACCCACCAGCTTCTCCTTGGGAGAAAAGTGAGAAAGTCTGTTTCCTTAAAGATTTGTTGCCTTGAAATCACTATGGAACAGTTCTCCTCTGTCCTATAGGGTTGTTATGAATAAGAATCACCTAGATAGCATTGGGATTTGGATTTTCCTCAACTACCATTCTCCTTCCCCACCCTGGAACCCAAATAAACACAGTTCTGTTTTTGGTAAATAAAGATTAGTTTTGCCAGTTTTAAAATTTCATACGAATGAGATTATAGTATATCTCTTTTTTATCTATCTTCCTTCACTCTGGAAAATATTTGGAGACATCTATACTGGTATCAATAAGACATTCTTTTTTATTGTTGATTATTATCCTATTTGGTCAATAAAACACATATATGCTAATCCATCCTCCTGTTTACTGGCATTTGGCTTGATTTAAGTTTTGAATTATTTTAAACATAGGCTTCTATGCAGATTTACATACAAATGTTTTTGACATATGTTTTCATATTTCTTTGGAAAATACTGAGAGGTAGAATTGTTACGTCGATCAGTGGCTCCAACAATGTGCTCAAATATGCATACTATTGTAATAATAGAGCAGGACCAGATAATGTTTCATTCTGTTTTACATAAGGTCATGTAGTAAATTTTTGAGCTCTGGTAGCATAGTGGCTAAGGCACTTGATTGCTAACCAGAAGGCTGGAGGTTCACACTCACCAGCCACTCCTCGGAAGGAAGATGAGGCAATCTACTTCCGTGGTGATATTGCCTCGGAAACTCAAAGAGGGGTCGCTATGAGTCGGGTCCGACTTGATGGCACCTAACGACAACAACAACGTAGTAAATATATCTTTAACTTTTGGGAATTGTTGACACATAGTAAATATATGTTTAACTCATTGAAAAATTTCCCAAATTACTATTCATTTCCACCAGCAACATGTGGGATTTAGAGTTGTTCCACACCGTCACTGGCACTTAGCATTGTCTTTTCAGTTGAACCAAAACTAAACTATTAGTTTTAGTTCAACAAAAACTAAAACTCTGGTGGCATAGTGCCTAATGCATTTGACTGCTAACCAAAAGGTTGGAGGTTCAAAACCACCAGCCACTCCTTGGAAGGAAGGTTGGGCAATCTACTTCCGTAGAGATACTGTCTCAGAAACAATCAGGGAGGGGTTGCTATGAGTTGGATCTGACTCTATGGCATATAACAACAATTTTAGTGTGTATGAATATTTTATTTCTGAATTTCTATTTTTCAGTTCTATAATTTGCATTTTGTTCTATGTTTCTTCTTCTCTATTAATACTTATTATTTCTCATTTATTGAAAATGTGTTTTCATTTCATTATCAAATAGTTGAGATAGCTGGTTCATTTCAATATCAGACACAATTGTATTTATTTTCTCTTGAGAATGTGTTCAATTTTCCTGATTCTTCACATATCTCTTATCTTGGATTTTATTCTGAATATCATGATTATTAATTAAAATATTTTTGATTCTTTTAAATGTCAGATGAGGACTGTTTCATATGTATTACCAGGTAATTTTTTTAGTTGACTTTGTACTATATACAATGGAGCAGCCTCCTCTGTCTGAGAGTCAAACTCTGGTTTTAACAGGCAGCTCTGGTTCATATCTTCATCTTAAACTGAGATGTGTTTAGTCAATCTTATACGTGTGTGTCTCTGAGGTCAGTCTGAGATAGAAGTGGGTAGGTTTGGATAATTCCCCTCCGTGGCTCTTTCTTTTATGGAATTCTCCTAATCTCTTCACCACTTACTGTTTTCTGACTCTATTACTCAGGTTTCCCTAGCCAGAAAGAATAAGGGGTTTTCCATGCTCATCCCACAACCACCACCATTCATGACACGCAGATTACACTTAGCTCTAACTTTTTAATCTAAATCTATAATTCATCCAGTTTATTTTTGTGTGTGGTGTGAGTTATTGATCTTTTTTGCCCAAGGAAAACATGTTAAGATCCTCTTGAAGTTATTTATTTCATGTGGTTAAGTAACTATAAAGAAATAAGTTTCCTAAATAATGCTAGATATAGAGCCATTAGTTTTTAATTTCAATTACAATTAGAACTAACTGAAATATCTTTGCATTACATACAAGAGCCAAGAATCACTTGTCACCATTTAAATAATCAGTCTCTAATTTTAAAGTACCAAGCTGTTTTGGACTGTTAAAATGACATCAGCAAAAAAAAAAAAAAAAAGTTTTGATCAAATTAAATTTTTTCAGGCAAATAAATTAAATTTCTCAAACCAAGCATGTAATTAGAATCCTTTCCTCTCTGATATATATACTTTACACATTAAGTATGCTTGAGATATTTTACATCTTGTGAATTAAAGTAGAACAGTCATCTTCAGCCCCCTTCCTTTATGAATGAAGCTCCTACTATATAAAACTTTGGAAAGCAAATCTACATTCTTTCATTAATTGTGTCAATTAATATTCATTTATTGTATTATGTTAATTCAACAAGCCCAAGAGACATTTAAAAAATGCCCTACAGTTCATATTATCACTTTCATTATTTTTTTTTAGCTAACTTTTTGTTTTCCATGGAACAGAAAAGGGTATAAATTAACAACTGATAAATAGGAGTAATTTAAGATAGTTAAAATGAGAATCTAATGGCAGATATGCTACAAAGAATAAACAAAGATATATGTTTTTATAAGTAAAATTTAAACTTAATGTTTGTTAACATTTAGGTAATAAGTCTAGCTTTTTTTTTCCATAGCATTATAAAAGTACTTGAAAAGCATAATGTTTCAGTGTCATCTCTAATTAAATTTTAGTTTTCTAAATATAGGTTTCTATCTTACTCATCTCTTTATTCACGTTTGCAATATTTTCCCAAATGTAACTAATGACATTAACTGCATGTCAAGAAGAAATCTCATAGGTAACCAGACATAATAGCAAAGGATTGAAGTAGAGCTCTATAGCTATACTACTTGACATATGTGGCATTTTGAAAAAAAATTAACTGTGTGGTTTACATGTGTTTATGATATATTTTAAAGTATATAGTATACTTAATTTTGTGTAGGACAAATTTCAGTTCAGAGTAGTTGTTTCAATATTCCAATGAGAATTATTAGTTCTAATAGTTTTCAATATCTGTACATTGTCATTGGTTACTGAATAACAATACAGAAAAAATTAAAAATATAAAATCAATACAAAGGTTAAGTATTTTTTAATAGCACAAGAGATAAGAAATAAATAAATAAAGTGTCACTTACTGGAAGCTCTATTTTATATTAGACTTTATATAAATTTTCCTTATCACCTTTGTATTTCTGTTTTCAATATAACTAAGAAAATATAACTAAAGAAAAAAATTGAAGAGGAATGGTGTGGCATTCATCATCACAAAAATTGTTTCAAGATCTGACCTGAAGTACAATGCTGTCCGTGATAGGATAATGTCCTACAAGGATAATGACTACAAGGAAGATCAGTTAATACTATGATTATCCAAATTTACACACCAACCACCAAAGTCAAAGATGAGGATATTGAAGATTCTACCAACTTCTGGAGTCTGAAATTGATTGAACATGCAATCAAAATGTGTTGATTATCACTGGTGACTGGAAAGCAAAAGTTGGAAACAAAGAAGAGTTACTAGTAGTTGGAAAATATGGCCTAGGTGATAGAAATAACCCTGGAGATTGCATCATAGAATTTCTAAGACCAATGACCTATTCATTGCAAACACTTTTTTTCAAAAACATGGTGATGATTATACACATGAACTTCACCAGAGGTAATACACAGGAATCAGACTGACTATATCTGTGGCAAGAGACAATGGAAAAGCTCAATCATCTTCAGCAAAAACAAGGCCAGGAGATGATTGTGGAACAGACCATCAACTGCACATATGCAAGTTCAAGTTGAAACTGAAGACAATTAAACCAAGTCCATGAGAGGCAAAATATGACCTTGATAATGTCTCTCCTGAATTTAGAGACTACTTAAATAACAGATTTGATGCTTTCAACACCAGTGACCAAAAACTAGAGGAATGTTGGGATGACATCAAGAACATCATCCATGAAGAAAGCAAGAGGCCATTAAAAAGAAAAGAAAGGAAGAAAAGACCAAAATGGATGTCAGAAGAGAATCTAAAACTTGCTCTTGAATGGACAGTAGCTAAAGCAAATGGAAGAAATGAAAAGATAAAAGAGCTGAACAGAAGATTTCAAAGAGCAGCTGGAGCAGACAAATCCAATTACTATAATGAAATGTGCAAAGACCTGGAGTTAGAGAACCAAAAGGGAAGAACACACTTGGCATTTCTCAAGTTGAAAGAACTGAGGAAAAAAATTAAGCCCCAAGTTGTAATACTGAAAGATCTTATGAGAAAATATTAAATGATGCAGAAAGCCTCAAAAGAAGATGGAAGAAATACACAGAGTCACTGTATCAAAAAAAAATTAGTCAATATTCATCCATTTCAGGAGGTGGCATATGATCAAGAACCAATGGTATGGAAGGAAAAATTTGAAGATGCACTGAAGGAATTGGCAAATAACAAGGCTCCAGGAATTGACTGAATACCCATTGAGATGTTTCAAGAAACAGATGCCCCACTGGAGATACTCACTTGGTTATGCCAAGAGATTTGGAAGACAGCTACCTGGCCAACTGACTGGAAGATATCCATATTTAAAAATATCCCAAAGAAAGGTGATCCCACAGAATGTGGAAATTATCAAACAATATCATTAAAATCACATGCAAGTAAAATCTTACTTGCTTTTGAAGATAATTCAAAAATGGTTGCAGAGTTCTAGTAAAATGGAGGAATAGGAAGACAGACTGCACAGACACTCTTCAACAAAGAAAAGGAGCATCAATTAATACAGATACAGAAGATAATCCTGGAGCACTGAGCTTTGAAGGGAAGGGTATAGAAGTGGACTAAACTCCAACTAGTAGAAGAACTTGCATGAAAAGACGAAAAAAAAGAGACATATGGAGCTGCAGTCTGTCAGCGATCCTGACAGCACAGACAGTTTGGATATTTCCAAGTGGTGTTAGGATCTAAGAATTAACCAAAAAATTAGCCCTGTTAGCTAGTGTCTGCATGGAGGACTTCATTGGTGGGTGGTGAATAAAAGAGGAGGCAACAAAGAGGAAGGTGGGCTGAGCTGTGGATTTTTGAATACCCAGAAGTTGCAGCAATTTAGAATGTTTACAAGCAATCGACCATTTTGGATATTTAAAGCAACAGTGTTCTCCCAGATCCTAGGAACTTAAGAATAGGCTCCACTTTTTGGGAAACACAAGGACATTCTGGATGCCAATGACTGGAAAGGTGCTATTCCCCTTGTTACTTTTATACCCCTCACACTCTTAGTGAATGGAGGTATGGCCATCCCTCATTCCCACCCACCTTCTGGGCTGGCAGAAATTCCATGGCAGTCTGTGTGCTCAGACTGAGCCTGGGTGCCCTGCCCTGCCCTACCCAGATTTTTTTTTCCTTTGTTTGTTTTTGTCTGTTTTAAAATTATTATTGTTGTTGTCCTTTTTATTATTCTTCTTTATTTTTTCCCATCCCAAGTTCTAATTTTCAGCCTTTTCTCTCTTCCTTGTTCCTGGTTCGCATTTTTATCTTTCTCTTGGTTAATCTCATTCAATGTTTTTCTTTTTGCGTTTTTCACATTTTTCTTCTTCACTGTTCTCCTATTGTACCTTTTTTCTCTTATTGCACTCTCCACAGATATTGTGTTTTTTTTTCTTCTTTTTGACTATTGTTCCTGCATGTATACATGGTGTGTTTTTTGCCCACTTCTTTTACTTTTTTGATAGTTATTCAATTGTTGTTTTTGTCTAACTGAGTGGGAGACAGCCATAGTGCCCATATGACACAACTTCACTCAAACCTCCTGCAGCTCCATATACTGAGTGAGAGCCACCACTTCCTTCTCCACCAACTGGCCAATGATAAATCACCACCAAGAAGAACCTTATTAACCCTTAACTGCTATTCACAAACAGTTAACAGAGATATAAATACAATGTCACAATTTCTCAGAGACAACAGACCATCACAGTCTGCACAAAGAAGCAAGTTAACATGGTAGAAACAAGGGAGCAGGATACAGGCCCAGAACATATCCCTGAGGAAGAGGCTACATTGGAACTCCCTGATGAGGAATTTAAAAGAATTATATTTAGGTACCTTCAAAAGATTGATAGACAGATCAAGTAAACACTGACAAAATTAAGGAAAACACAGACAAAGCTCTAGCAATTGCAGAAGAAAATGACAACAAAATAAATGAAAAATTACAAATGATAAAAAATCTACAGATAGAAAACCAGGAGATTAATACTAAATTTTCAGAAATAGATAGCACATTGAAAGGGCAAATGTGTAGAATCAAATCAATGGAAGATAGAATTAATGAGATTGAAGA
>NW_006922500.1:371142-374524 GCF_000298275.1 Orycteropus afer afer | reverse complement strand
TTGAACCACCAGCCGTCTGGTTAGCAGGCAAGTGTCTTAGCCACTATGCTACTAGAGCTCCCATAGCTGGCAAAAATGTCCCTCAAATATAATGGTGAAATTAGGAGATTTCCAGATAATCAGGAAATAAGAGAATTTGATAAAACCCAATCAACCTTACAAGAGATACTAAAGGAAGTGCTTTGAACAGAATACCAATAATAGAAAACAACAACTGACCACTGACACACAAGATGACATAACCCAGAAACCAACAGAGCTATGGAAGTATCCAAAGTAAAATAAGCTTACAAGATTGTAAACAAGGAACCAGAGACATCAATTGGCAAATGGGGACAACTACAGACCAAAAAGAGTGGCAAAATAGTGTAGTTACAGAACTGCTAAATGATAAGGCTGCCAAGAGAGTTGCAAGATAGAATGGACTGTGCTAACTCAGGAGAAAATTATTAATCACAGGGTAACCTCAAAGAAAAATGATAAACCTTCATATCATGATAAAAAAGAGGTTAAGTACAAATATTTAGCAAATATTAAAACAATGGCAACAAAGGAAATCATAACACAATTCATAGACATGAGTTCAGCACAGAAAATTATGGAACAAAGAAAGAAGGGACACTGTGCAAGAAAACATAACAAAATGACAGCAAAACAATTTATACTTGTCTATAATCACACTGGATGTCAATGGATTAAATGCACCAATAAATAGACATAGAGTTGCAGACTGGATAAGAAAACATAATGCATCAATACATTGTCTACAAGAGACACACCTTAGAGACAAAGACAAAAATAAACTAAAAATCAAATGTTGGAAAAATATATATCAAGCAAATGGCAACCAAAAAAGAGCAGGAGTGGCAACATTAATTTCTGATCAACTTTAAGACGAAAACCATAATAGAGACAAGGAAGGATATTATATAATGATTAAAGGATCAACTGAACAATAAACATAATAAATAACTATGGACCCAATGAAAGAATCACAAAATGCATAAATCAGTCTTTAATAGAGATGAAAAGATAAATAAGTGACTCCACAGTTATTAGATTTTAATACACCACTTTCAATGAAAGATAGAACAACTGGAAAGAAACTCAACAAAGACACAGAAGACTTAACCAATACAATCCACCAACTTGACCTCTACAGAGCACTTCACCCAACAGTAGCATAGTATTCATTCTCCATGATAGACCATATTTTAGGCCATAAACCAAACCTTAATAAACTGAAAAACATTGAAATACTGCCAAACATCTTCTCAGATCACAATGCTGTCAAATTAGAAATCAACAAAAGGAAGATCAATGGAAAAAGAGCAAACACATGGAAACTGAACAACACTCTCTTTAAGAAAGACTGGGTATTAGAAGAAATAAAAAATGAAATTGAAAAATTCCTGCAATCGAAAGAGAACGAAAACACAACATACAAAAATCTTTGGGACACAGCAAAAGCAGTCATCAGAGGCCAATTTTTAGCAATAAATGGACACATCAAAAAAGAGTCAAAATCAGCAGTTTAAACCAACTGTCCCAGAGTCACCAGAAGACAGGAAATAATAAAGATTCAAGAAGAGATCAATGACACAGAAAATAAAAAAAAGAAAAAATTAACAAGACTAGAAGTTGGTTTTTTGAAAGGATGAATAAAATTCAAACACTAAATTCAAACATTAAATTCAAACATAAAATGACAAACCACTGGCAAATTTAACAAAGGGAAAGAGGGAGAGAATGAAAATAACATAAAGAAGAAACAAACTAGGTGACATCACAACAGAACAAACTGAAATAAAAGGATACTATTAGGATACTATGAAGAAATGTACTCCAACAAATTTGAAAATCTGGAGGAAAATGACAGATTTCTAGAAATGCACCACTTACCTAAACTAACACAAACTGATGTGAAAAAGTTGAACAGACCCATAAGAAAAGAAGAAATTGAATACATCATGAGCAAATTATCAATAACAATGATGAAAAGTCCTGGCCCAGACAGTTTCACCAGAGAATTCTACAAAACATTCAGAGAAGACCTGACACCAGTCCTACTCAAACTATCCCAAAGCATAGAAAAGGATGGAGTCCTCCCAAATTCATTTTTGAAGCAAGCATTACCTTGATACCAAAACCAGGCAAAGACATCACTCAAAAAGAAAACTACAGACCAATATCCCTCATGAATGTATATGCAAAAATCTCCCACAAAATCCCAGCCAATAGATTCTAACAACATACCAAGAAATAATTCATTATGACCAAGTGGTGTTCATATCAGGTATGCAAGGATGGCTCCATATTAGAAAAACAATCAATGCCTTCCACCACATAAATAAAACAAAGGAAAAGAGCTATATGATCATATCATTCAATGCAGAAAAGGCATTTGATAAAATCTAATACTCATTCCAGATCAAAACTCTCAGCAAATTTGGAATAGAAGGCACATTCCTCAACATAATAAAGGGCATCTATGCAAAACCAACAGCCAAGATTATTCCCAATGGAGAGAGACTAAAACCATTCCCCTTGGGAACAGGAGCCAGACAAAGTTGCCCTCTATCACTACATCTATTCTATCACTATGTCTATTCAACATTGTACTTGGAATATTCAACATTGAGAACCTAGCCAGGGCAATAAGGTAAGAAAGGGAAATCAGAGGCATTCAAATTGGGAAGGAAGAAGTAAAATTATCCCTATTTGCTGATGTTATGATCCTATAGCTAGAAAACTCAAGATTCAATAAAAAATGTACTGTAAGTAATTGAGAAATTTAACATCTTGGCAGGATACTAGATCAGCATCCAAAAATCAATTAGATTCAACTACACAAGCAAAGAGATTGCTGACAAAGAAATATGGAAATCGATACCATTTACAATAGCAACCAAAAAAAAATGAAATAAAATAGTTGGAAGTAAATCTTACCAGGGACACAAAAGACCTGTACAAAGAAAATTATAAAAGACTACTTCAAGAAACCATAAGAGATCTACAGAAATGGAAGAACATACCGTGCTCTTGGATAGGAAGATTAACATTGTGAAAATGTCAATTCTACCCAAAGCAATCTATACCTTCAATACAATCCCAATCCAGATCCCATCAACATTTGTTAAGGTATAGAAAACCAATCAATAACTTTACATGGAAAGGAAAGAGACCTCAGATAAGCAAAGCATTACTGAACAGGAAGAACAAAGTAGGAGGTCTTACACTGTCTGTTCTTAAAACCTGCTACACAGCCACAGTAGTCAAAATTGCCTGGTATTGGTACAATGACAGACACATAGACCAATGGAATAGAATTGAGAACCCAGAAATAGATCCATTGACCTATGGTCACCTGACCTTTGATGTT
>NW_006922500.1:368870-370577 GCF_000298275.1 Orycteropus afer afer | reverse complement strand
AAAAAAAAAAAAAAATTCGGCAATGACATATCTGACAAGGGTCTTATCTCTAGAATTTATAGAAAGCTCCAACACCTCAACAACAAAAAGACAAATAATCCAATTTAAAAATGGACAGGAGACATGAATAGACACTTCACCAAATAGCGTATTCAGGCAGCCAACAAACATATGAAAAAATGCTCATGATCATTAGCCATTAGAGAGATGCAAATCAAACGAGATACCATCTTGCTCCAGCACTAGTAACAAAGTTCAGTAAAACAGAAAATAACAAATGCTGGTGAGGATGCAGACATATTGGGACTCTCATACAGTGCTAGTGAGACTGTGAAATGATCCAGCCACTGTGGAAAGAAATATGGCAATTCCTTAAAAAGTTGGAATTAGAAATACCATTTGACCCAGCCATTCCATTACTAGGTATATAACCTAAAGAAATGAGAGCCAGGACAAGAACAGATATATGCACACCCATGTTCAATGCAGCACTATTTACAATAGCCAAAAGATGGAAACAATCTATGCGTTCACCAACTGAAGGAGTACATACACACAATGGAATACTATGCAACCCTAAAGAATAATGTAGAATCTGCAAAACACCATGTTAAGTAGATGAACTTGGAGGACATTATGCTGAATGAAATAAATCAATCACAAAATGACAAATATTGTATTAGTCCATTATTGTAAAAAGTCAAGGGAAGATTTATATATGGAAGGAAATTTTCTTTTTTGGTTACTAGGGGTGGGAAGGGAGTGTAGGGAACCCTGTTAGATAGTGTGATAGTTGGAGCTGTGTGTCAACTTGGCTGGACCACAATTCTGTGTGGTTTAAACTGTTGTGATGTGGCTATTCCCATGATGGGATCAGATGATTATGTTTTGAGCAGGCCATCTGTTGAAAGGGAATTTCCGTAGGGGTGTGGCCTGCTTCCGTATATCTATGAACATTCTGGGAAAAGAGACATTCTTCTGTGGATTGGGATTCTGTTGTGCTGCCTACAACTGTCCGTGAGTGAGAAAACCATCATTCGGCCTGGAGATCTTGGATTTGTCATTCTGTTGAAGTCAATAGCCGGTATACTGCCTGCCAGCCTTGAGCTCCTCAGCCTCTGTAGCGGCAAGAGTCAGGAAAAGCCTCAATCTTGAAGTGGAAAAGCCTCCAGCTTGACATTTGATCCAGGAACTTTGGACTTGTCAGCTTTTATAAGTGTGTGAGCCATTTTCCTAAGATAAATTTATCTACATATACATATATATAAGGTTTACTGGTTTTGTTTCTCTAGAGAACACAGTCTAACATGCATAGGTAGAGACAAGTATTGATTTCAAAGAAGAGAAGGGCAATGTACCAAACGGTGTGATCAACATACTGGCATTGAGGAAGAGGAAGACACAGAGAGGTGCATGGGAGGTACAGACAACAAAGATGAACCCTTTTGCATGTACTGTACTGCATTGTCAGTGAAATATGCAAATATGGAAATATGGGTGGACAGATTGAACTATTAGCTATTTCTATGCTAGGGGAAGTGTGCCCAAGACCATGTATGGGTTGTCAGACAAAGTTTCTACAAGGGTATTTGTATGTTCTGTAAGAATTCCCAGGTATATAAGGCACTTGACTGCTAACCAGAAAGCTGGCGGTTCAAATCCACCAGCCACTCCTCGGAAGGAAGATGGGGCAATCTACTTCTGTAG
>NW_006922500.1:366643-368120 GCF_000298275.1 Orycteropus afer afer | reverse complement strand
AGGGGAGCTTTTGCATTGTGGTAAATTGTAGTCAATATCATGAGACAAAGTGTATGTGAGCTGCTGTATGGAAAGCGAATTTGCTCTGTAAACTTTCACGCAAATCACAATAATAAAAAAGAAAGTTAAATAATAATAATAAATGGTTGCAGCAGTAAATTGATGGCTTCCAGAAATGCAAGCTAGATTCAGAAGATGACGTGGAATGAGGGATATCATTGTTGATATCAGATGGGTATTAGCTGAAAGCACAGAACACCAGATTGATGTTTACTTATGTTTAATTGACTATGCAAAACCATTTGATGGTGTGGAGCATAACAAATTGTGGATAACATTGAGAAGAATGGGAATTCCAGAACACTTGATTGTACTCCTGAGGATCTTGTACATTGATCAGGAGGCTGTCATTCAAAAGAGAACAAGGGGATACTTCATGGTTCAAAATCAAGAAGGGAGCCTGCGTCAAGGTTGTATCCTTTCACCATATTTATTCAATTTGTATGCTAAACAAATAATCTTAGAAGCTGGATGATATGAAAAAGAATGTTGCATCAGGATTGGAGGAAGACTCCTTACAACATGTAATATGCAGATGACACAACTTTACTTGCTGAAAGTCAGGATGATTTGGAGCACTTACTGATGAAGATTAAAGACTACAATCTGCAGTATGGATTACACCTCTATAGAAAGAAAGCAAAAGTCCTCACAACTGGTCTAATTAACATCGTCATGGTAGATGGAGAAAAGATTGAAGTTGTCAAGGATTTCATATTACTTGGCTCTACAATCAACACCAATATAAGCAGCAATCAAGACATCAGACAAAGTATTGCATTGGGAAAATCTTCTGTAAAGATCCTCTTTCAAGTGATGAAGAGCAGAGATGCCTCCTTGAAGAATAAGGTGTGCCTAACACAAGACATGGTATTTCAATTACCTCTTATGCATGTGAGAGCTGGACAATCAATAAGGAAGACCAACAGAGAGTTGATGCTTTGGAGTTGTAGTGTTGGAGAAGAATGCTAAGAGTACAATGGTCTGCTAAAATGACTAACAAATCTGTCCTAGAAGAAGTGCAGCCAGAAGGCTCCTTGAAAGCAAGTTTGGTCAGACTTCATCTCACCTACTTTTGTCATGTTGGTCAAAGGAACCATTCCTTGGAGAAGAATACCCTGCTTGGTAAAATAGAGGGTCAACGAAGAAGGGGAAGGCCCTCAATGAGATGGATGGACACAGTGGCTGCAATGATGGGCTCAGGTATAGCAAGGATTCTGAAGCTGGCACAAGACTGTGCAGTGTTTAGTTCTGCTGTGCATGGGGTTGCTATGAGTCAGAGATCACTCAATGGTACCTAACAACAAGAAAAAAGTGAGAATTAATCAGCTGTAAAAGGATATACATAGGGAAAAGATAATTGCATATGTTCATTGAGCAAAGCAAAGTTAAGTCAATTAATGTTTAGTTGGTGTCA
>NW_006922500.1:364808-366238 GCF_000298275.1 Orycteropus afer afer | reverse complement strand
GGCAGTATCACTACGGAAGTAGATTGCCCCATCTTCCTTCTGAGGAGTGGCTGGTGGATTTGAACCGTCAGCCTTCTGGTTAGCAGTCAAGTGCCTTAGCCACTATGCTACCAGAGCTCCCCAAAATATACATAAGTGTATTATTTTAAAAGTTTGTAGTTATATAAATATAGGACAGAAAACCATGCAATTACATATTGTTAATTTCCTATACAAAATATGTGACACTGCCTCAGAAACCCAAGGAGGGGTTGCTATGAGTTGGGTCCGACTGGACGGCACATAACAACAACAACAACATAATATATTTTACATTTGGAATGTAACTCATAAAATTAAAAAAAAAAAAAAAAAAACCCTAAAAATATTCTAATGGTCAAATTGTTAAAATAAGAAAAATCTGAGTGAAATTTGTTTTGCAGATATATTTAAAAATAATATTCATGAATAGGGTATTACCATTTCAATTAGTCAATACATGTGTGTATTTAAAATAATTTTATTATAAGTTTTTCCACTATATATCACAAGATAGATGTGTTAGACAAGATTGGCTTTTCTAACAAAAATACTCAGCTCAAGAATATGTAATAGCAATTTATTTCACAATGCTTTTTTTGATGAAGCTGTTACTTAATCTGTCATCTACTATACTCATTTATACTGTGTTTGCAAGAATTCTATCATGTACCATGTTAAATATTCTGGAAATGTATAGCAGCCTGCTAATTGAAACAGAAATATTAAAAATATATGAGGGAGGTGCCATCATGAATCTGGTTGCTATTTAATGTAACTGTATTAAAAGAAACCAGTAGTACCTAAGGCATTAGGCTGTTAACCAGAAGGCTGGCGGTTCAAACTCACCAGCCACTCCTTGGAAGGAAGATTGAGCAATCTACTTCCATAGAGAGTTGGTAGCCTCAGAAACCCAAGGAGGGGTCACTATGAGTTCAATTGACTAGAAGGCAGTGAGTTTGTTTGTTTGTTTGTTTGTTTTGTAATATGTTAAGCAAAATTACTGAAATTGTTCTCCAACATAATAAAAATTATTTCATTGTATCTTTTTAAAAACTTGAATAAATTAAATATTTAAAGGAACAATATAAACTAAGTGAATATATAAGTAATAGTATTATGAGACACTTGTATCTAGCACTTTGTGGAAGACTGACAACATTATGGTAACAATGAAGCAGCCTCCTCTATTTCCCTCCACCATCATTCATCTCTATCCATCCAGAGGTAACTATTTATTTGTAATTGGAGAAAAATTTGGCCTTTGTTCTTGGTCTCTGTGAAGTAAACTTGGGAATAATTGAGATGTCTATATTTGAAACCGGGAGCTCTGGTAGCATAGTGCCTAAGGCACTTGACTGCTAACCAGAAGGCTGGCGGTTCAAACCCACCAGCCACTCCTCGGAAGGAAG
>NW_006922500.1:362554-364708 GCF_000298275.1 Orycteropus afer afer | reverse complement strand
AAATAACAACAACAACATATTTGAAACCTTCAGAAAATGCTTGAGGATTTGTGCTAACAAGTAGGGGTTGTTAAGACCAGAAAAAACTAATCTGGTAGACTGACATCACATTTTCAGGAGGCATGATTGAGTTTGTCATGCAGGAGGACTCAGTAGTGACTGTCTGATGAAAGCTCTTGGGACAGAAGGTCCAATAACTTCCTGATTGGTGAAGGGAGGGTTATGCTACCTCTTTGGGATATGGAAGCTCCACATTGGGAACCTTCCCAGACCTTGCCCAGGAAACTCTTCCTTATGATGATTTAATTTGCATTATTTTGCCCTAATAACACTACAGTTGTAACTATAGGACTTTCTGTTGGTTCTGTGAGTTGTTCTACTGAATTATAAAATACAAAGGTGTAGAAGGAGCCAGCAATTAAGAGTGAACGAACCTGGGAAAGGCTCCTGAGTTTGCAGGTGGTATCCTGAAGGAAGAGTATGAAAACACTAAATTTGTAACCAGCAGGTTAGAATTCTGGGGTGTCATATGGACTCCTCAAACTTGCAAGTGGTGTCTGCCTATTTGACAGTCTTAAAGATGGTGTCCTTTTAAATTGTGAGATCTGCCATAGCTCTGGGTACTAGGATCACAAAGAGAAAGCTCTGCATGGATGACTGATGGCAAAGATGATGGAGAAGTGTGGAAATGTGCCTTTGCTTGCTTATAACAGTCTAGGGATCAGATTTATGGCGATTCTTATGAACAATCTGCCAAACTAAATTTTAGACGAGTAAACAATAACATTTCTGCTTCATTTTGGCCATATTTTATACATTTTTATGTATCATAAGTTGGATCGACTTGATGGCAGTGAGTTTGGTTTTTCTTTTTTTTATTATTTATAATTAACATTTTATTTATAAATGGAATCATATTTTGTGATTAATTCTTTTACTTTCCTTTTTTGTTTTGTTGTTTTGATGACATGCCTTTTTTTCTTTTTTTTTTTTAAATTTTTATTCTGGGTGAAAGTTCACAGAGAAAATTCACTTTCCATACAGCAGCTCACATACATTTTGTCTCATGACATTGACTGCAATTTACCACAATGCAACAGCTCCCCTCCCACTTCCTTCCCATAGTTACCTCTTCCCTCTGTCCTTCCCTCCCATGCACTTCTGCTGCCCAAGCTGTCTCCCTGTACGTACACAGCCCTTCTGTTCTCCTATGATTGATCTCTCCAAGGAGTGCATCTACCTAATGCAAATGTTCAGCTCATATGGCTGTCTTTTGTTTGGCTGGAAGCCACAGGAGTGGTTTCAATTCCAGACCTGAAGGGCAACTAGGGGCCATAGTCTCAATGTTTCCATCAGCTCTATCAGACCAGAAAACCTCCTCCTTTTTTAAAAAATGATTTTGGCTTTTATTACACATTGTTCTCCCATTTTATCCAGGATCTCCTACATAGGTCCCCCTCCAAGTAGTTGACAGTGGCAGCCAGGCACCATCTAGTTCTTCTGGTCTTGTAGTCATGTAGGCTGAGGATGGCATGGTGTACCAGTTGTACTCTTGTAAGGCTGGTCTGATTTTAACAAATTCCCTTAATTTCTGCTTATCAGGAAATCTCCTAATTTCACCATCATGTTTGAGGGACAATTTTGTCAGATGTGTAATTCTTGGTTGGAAATTTTTCTTTTTCAGAGTTTTATATATACCATTCCATTGCCTTCTCGCTTGCATGGTTTATGCTGAGGAATCAGAATTTACTCTTATTGGTTCTCCTTTGTAGGTAACTTTTCATTTTTCCCATTCCACTTTCAAGATTCTTTCTTTGTCTTTGGTTTTGGTGAATTTTAAAACTACATGTCTTGGTGATTTTCCTTTGGGATCTATCCTGTTTTAGGTTCATTGAACTTTCTGAATGGATATATTCTCATCTTTCATCATATCAGGGATTTTCTCTTCCAATAAATCTTTGACAATTTTCTCAGTGGTTTTCTTTTTCTCTTCCTGTACTAGAATTCTGATTATCCATAGGTTATTCCTTTTGATGGTATCCCAAATGAACCTTAGACATTCTTCATTTTGCTTTGATCTTTTTTTCTGATTGATCCCTTTCCAAAGAAGTATTCAGGTATTTGTCTTCAATCTCATTAATTCTGTCTTCCATT
>NW_006922500.1:361862-362386 GCF_000298275.1 Orycteropus afer afer | reverse complement strand
TTTCTACCACTTTATCTTGCTTCTCTGTGTAGACTATGATGATCTGATGTCTCTGATACAATCTGGCATTGTTGTATTTAGGTGTCTGCTAAATGTTTGTGAAAAGCAGTTAAGCGTGAGTCAGTTCTTCTTGGTGGTCATTTATTATTGGCCAGTTGATGGAAAAGAAAGTGATGACTCTCAGTAAGTGAAGCTGAAGTAGGTGTGGGTGAGGTTGCGTCATATGGGCACAGTTGTTGTCTCCCACTTTGTTAGACAAAAACAACAATCAAAAAACCATTAGAAAAGTAAAAACAAGTGGACACAATCAGGCAACATAAACTCACAGGAGCAATCACTAAAAAAAAGAAAAAGGAAGGAAAAGAAACAACAACAAAACCCCACAATATCTGGCGAGGGAGCAATAAGAGAAAAGAAGTTAAATAGGAGAATGTTGTTGTTGTTGTTATGTGCCGTCGAGTCAGCCCCGACTCATAGCGACCCCTCCTTGGGTTTCCGAGGCAGTATCACTACGGAAGTAGGAT
>NW_006922500.1:354495-361552 GCF_000298275.1 Orycteropus afer afer | reverse complement strand
AATCTGGCAGGCCACCCAAGCTCTGTCCGAACACAGACTGGGATGGAATTCCTGCTGGCCTAGAAGGTGGGTTGGAGTGAGGGATTCCTGCACCTCCATTCAGCAAGAGGTTGTGGGATATAAGAGTAATAAGGGGAATATCACACCTTTCCAATCCTTCATGTCCAGAACACCCTTGCAGTTCATGGCAAGTGGAGCCTATTCTTAGGTCCCTGGAATCTGAGAGAACACTGTCACTTTAAATATCCAAAATGCTTGAACCACTTGTAAATATTTAAATGGTTTCACACTCCATACAGGCAAAAAGCCACAGCTCATCTTGTCTCCCTCTTTACTGCTTCCCACTTTATTCACTGGCCACTAGTGCAGTCCATCTGTGCAGCCCCTGGGTAGCAGGGCCAATTTTTAGGTTAATTTTAGGTCCTAACACCACTTGTCAATTTCCAAGCTGTCCATGCCATCAAGACCACTGACAGACCGCAGCTCCGTATGTCTCCTTTTTTACTGTTTTCATGCAGGCTCTTCTACTAATTGGAGTTTAGTCCACTTCTGGATCCTTCTTTTCAAAGCTCATGGCTGGCTCCAGGATTATCTTCTGTATCTGTATTAATTGGTTTCCATTTTCTTTGTTGAAGAGGGTCTGTGTAGTTTGTCTACAGATTCCACCATCTTACCGGAACACTTTGTTACTTTCCTTTTTGAAATAATACTATGTTAATTAGATTTATCTTTTTTATATTAGTCCTTATATAGTTCATGCATCTTCTGCCATAATATTCTATGTTTTTTATTCATTCTGGTTTTTATGAACATTGTGAAGGTCTTCAGTATGAGCAAAGCAAAATGTGATGAACATTCTGGCACATGTCTCCTGATTCACCTGGGCAAAAGAGTCTCAAAAAATGGAATAATTGGAACTTTCATATAAATGTTACTGTGATAGTTAAGGTTCTGAATCAACTTGGCTGTGCCATGATTGTAAGTGGCTTAGTAGTTAAGATGTTGTCAAGTCCAAGATGATATCTGATGTAATACAATCACCTCCATGATAAGATCTACTATGGACAGCTAATAAATTAAAAGGGAGTTTATTCAGGGTGTAGCCTACTTCCAATATATATGGCAAAGGTCTAGAAAAGCATTCTGGCTTTCTGCTGAAACTAGACTTGCAATTGGCTCATCTTCATATCCAGTCCCTGAATTTGCACCAATGGCATGCTATGTTGCTTGCTGAACTTGAGATTGGCATGCCATCTTACCTGCTAATCTTTGATTCATCAGGCTCCAAAGCCAGCAGCCTGCTGCAATGGCTGCCAATTTTGGGGTCATCAGCTCCTAAAGCTATGTGAGTCAGGAGAACGCTTCAGCTTGAGATCTGACACATGGATTTAGGACTTGCCAGTCTCTACAACTACCTGAGCCATTTCCTTGAGATAAGGCTCTCTCTCTCTCTCTGTTTCTTTTTTTCATATATATACATATATATATACATATATAAGATAAATATGTATACATATATTTATATTTATGTATTTCACTGGTTTTATTTCTCTAGAGAACTCAATCTAAGATAATTACTCACTTAACTTGCTTAATAATATTGATCAGTTTTTAAAAGTGAATATACCAAATATTTGTTTTAGCAGCAACATGTAAGGATCCTAGAAGAAGGAAAAAGTTGGAATAAATTGAAAATCAACAAATCTTCTTAGATCCATAAAATAATATAGTCAGAAAACAGGTGCTCCTCAAACTAGAGAGACAAGTGAATGAAATGAATAACAGCTTACCAAGAAAGGTAAAACAAAACCTAAACTCTAATCAACAAACTGCTTGAGGCTGATTATGGACTAGTTTAAGAGAGAAAACTTTTGGGGCCCTGTCTTAGTGTATACCCTATCCTTCCATGAGTTTTATCTACAGAAGTCCCATAAAGTTTTCATAGTGAAGATCTGGAAAAATTCCCAAATTCTTCTGGCAAGGGGGAGGGAAAAATGATCATTTTGAAATATGCCAATAGCTTTTTTTTCTCTGCTTTGAAGGGAAATTATTTGTAAGTATTTAATATCTGTCTCAACTAATGGGGAGAAATAACAAGCTAAGAAGCATTTATGAAGATTATAATCTAGGGATACAGGCCCACTAAAAAAACTGAAACCTAATAATAGGATTATAAGATTCTTTCCTCCCTCTGTACCTTACCAAACCAAACCCGCTGTCATCAAGTCAATGCCAACTCATAGTGATCCCATAGAACAGAGTAGAACTGCCCACAGGGTTTCCAAGGCTATAAATCATTATGAAATCAGAGTGCCTCTTCTTTCTCCCACAGAGCAGCTGGTGGGTTCTAACTGCAAACCATTTAGTTAGTAGTCAGGTGCTTTAACCTCCAGAGACCCTCTTCATACCTTAATACCATGTTAACAGGGTCCCAGTATAATGAAAATAGATTTTATCAAGAAAAAATATATAAGATGAGAATTTATTTAAGGAGGAGTTTGTAGGAAAATCTAAAGGACATGGGGGCGGGGAGCTAAAACAAGGACATTTGAGCTAATTGAAGGTATAACGACAGCGAAGAGTAAATATAGCCTAACTCCTGGCCAGATAAACAGAAACATTCACACTAAAGGCCAGTTTATCTCAGTTCTTATTGCCTGACAGATCATGTCCAGTTTTCAACAAAAAACTGCAAGACACACTAAGAACAAGAAGAAACACGGTTTGAAGAGATGAAGTAGGCAAAAAAAAACTCTACTCAGGCATGCATTTAAGATTTATCAGTCTGCAAATTTGAAATAATTACAATGAACACGATAATTGCTCTAATGGAAAATTTAGACAATATGCAAAATCAGAGGAGTTATGTAAACAGAAAAATGGAAACACTAAGAAAGAATCCAATGGGAATTCTAGAAATCAAAACCACTGTAACAGAAATAAAGAATGACTCTGGACTAATCACTAGATTGGACACAGCTGAAGCTGAATCCTTGCCCTTGAAAATGTACAAATGGAAATTTTCCAAATTTTAAAGCAGAAAGAAGAAAGACTGGGGGTGGGGTGAGGAACAGAATATCCAGGAACTGTTGGAAAATTATGAAAAAGTAACATATGTATAGTGGGAATAGTAGAAGGAGAAGAGAGAAAGAAGAACATATATTAGAAGTAATGATGGCTGTGAATTTTCCAAAATTAATGACAGACACCAAAACACAAATCCTGGAAACTCAAACAACATCAAACTGGATTAAAAAAAAAAAAAAAAAAGTTTATAGCAATGTATATGATACTAAAACTGAAGATAATTAAGAACAAAAATTAAAGCCTTGAAAGAAACAGGAATGGGAGGCATGGGGGAATATCCTTTCTATAAAGGAGCTAGGATAAAAATTACCTCAAGTTTTTCTTTCAAACTGTGCATGTAAGAAGAAAGTGAATTATATTACATAAAGTATTGACTGAAGAAAAGTTACTAACTGATCACTTTACCCACCACTGCAGCTTACATCTAAGACTATTGATCTGGGTTTACATTCCTGATGATGGTGGTATATTTTATTTATTTGAAAATGACTTTTTTCCCCTCTTATTTTAAAAGTTTCATTGAAAATAATGGCTTCATATGAATAGCTACCATTTGTTGCTGGTAAGAGGACAACTATGACTTCTTTTGTTGTTTGTTTTTGTTTTTAGGCATCATTTGTTATATTTTTCCCTGTCTCCATCTATTCTTAATATCTTCTCTTTAGTGAATAATATGTTAATATAATATGATGCTCTCTTACATATATGTATTTATATATGTGTGTGTGTGTGTGTAGATAGATAGATATATGTAATTTCTCTGAACATTTTCTCATCTCTTCTTAATAAACTGATTCAAATGTTAGACCTTTGATTTGTTTGCCTCTTTCTTTTAACTTGCTTTTCACATTTTCTACCTTTCGTCTTTCTGCCATCTTGAAAATACTTTTCAGACATAAATTGCATTTATTTAATTCTTTATTCATCTGGATCTTCTGCTTATACCCACTGAGTTTTTTTTTTTTTTTTTTAATTATTATTTTCAGTTATTTTGTTTTTCATGTCAAATTTTGATTTGGATGTTTTAAAAAATTTGCTTCATAGATTTTTTTTATCCTTGCTCTTTTTTCTCATTTTTAAATACTTTTTATTTGTTCACACATACTTAATATATTTATTTTATAATCCCTGAGTAGAAATTGCAACATCTGAAATCATTGAAGCCCCCTCCCCCCCAATTTGTTTCTTTTCCTCTTACAGCCTAGAAAACCCTATGGGGCAGTTTTACTTTGTCACATGGATCCTCTATGAGTCAAAAATTAATGGTTCCTAACAATAACAACAAGGTCTTGGTTATGCTAACTTGCTTTCTTGGATGTTTTCTTTTTAAAAAAATACTGTAAACTCACCTTTATTACAAGTTTATACCTAAGACTACTCTGGAGAGCAGGTTGAAATATTCTTCTGAAACAATTTTGCATTTTCTTCTCTGTATATTACAAACCTGGGATCTTAATAAATTAATTTCTGTTCTTATATGTTTTATTTTTCATATAGGAAATATTAATTCTACAATTTCATATGAGGGTTAGTTTTTCTTATGAATTATCAGAGAAGAGTTTATTTTTCATCCCCCTAATCAAGTTTCTTTGCTACTTCATTCCATGGGGAAAGTTTATTCCAAACTGAGTGGTAGCTTCTGTTGTTTCATTATACTCCACATCCTGGCAACTCTCTTTCTTTAGCTTTAGTTTTCAAATGAAAAACTCAGGTTTTCATAGATATTTAAGAGGAAAATCCAAATCCAATAATGAGCTTTTCTCTTTGATTCTCATTTTTTTAATTTGTATTCAGTTTCTCAGAATGCCTCTTTCCTGTCAACTGAACAATGGAATGTGTTTGTATGTGTATTTTCTTCCAGCATTTGAAGCTACTTTCAGTGAGATAGTTTTTGTGTGGGATCTGAAACCTGTCTTTTCTCATTTATTCCACACATGGATAAATGCTTTAGATTCTTTCCTTTTTGCTCTCTAAGATATATTTTCTCTATCATTTTAAATACTAAATTAAATATATATTAATTTATATCATACAATAGTAAATTATTAGTGTCACTATATAAAAAGGAAATGACTAGGATCAAAATGAATAGATTCAGTCACATTGTATTAACAAAGTCTTTCAGTCTCTAGCAAACTCATTTTCTTTCTCTATACATTGAAAGTGTGAAGACCACATGAGATAATATATTTGACACTCTTTCATTAAATACAATTCATCTTGCATATAAGTAGTATTATTATTATATTTTTGACTAAAGATCTTTTAGGGCCTAAACTGATATGAATAAAAGTGAATAGTAGGGACAATTTAAGGACTTATGCAAATTTGTAAGAGAAGGTGCTCTGTTTTTCTTTTTTTCTTTCTTTTAGATCACAAGGCTTTTACTTACCTTCTAAATAAGTCTTTATAATTTATATGCCAAATTCTGCCAGCACACACATATGTAGAGAATATGTTTTACTATAAATGCATCTGTTCTTGTGAATATTTGTAAAATGCCACAAAGAAAATCTCCTTTGTAATGTAACTCCTCTCATCAGCAGCACTGAAATGGAATCATAAACCATAGTTAATTTCATTCCCAGAATTTTTATAATAGCAGGACAGCTGTTCAGCATAACTTTTCCTGTTACTTTTCAATTTATAGTACATATGATTAAATGGATTTGGAAGGAAAGGCCAAGAAGCTACTAGATGAACTTTATGAAATTTAATTTCAGTGTGTCAGGGACTTATTTTTCATTGGAACATTTTAGGTCGCATGGGCACTACCTTTGAGCCTGGTTTTAGAGGCAATTTTTTAAATAAGCTGTACAATAATTATCTGAAAAGCTGACTTCCAAATCCTTTTTATTTTCTCACTAAGTAACATATATTTGGGAAAATAATGGATTTTGTTTTCATAAACTCTTTACTTATGTCACCTATTTTATACTGTAGTTTACTTTTAAATAAATATTCCATTGTCAAGAAATGAAATATGATAATGTACTAATATTAATATTTTTACAATTATCATTACTAATATTCTATTCTTTTAATCTTATTGTGTTATATACTGAAGTATAAGAAAGGCTACAGTTCAGAATATTGAAGCTGGAGATAGAGAGAGAGACATTATTTGTTAAAGTGTGTAAATGGAAACTAACATAACAATGGGATTAATTATATTATTTTCATGTTTCAGCTTAACAAATTATAACTACATGACTTCCATTTCTTATATCTATAAATAATGGAAAAAAGTGAAGGGTTTATAGCTAGTACAGATCAGATTAGCACAAAAATTCTTTTTCTTGAAGCATTTTCAGAAACTGGAATTTACATTATTCACAGTATTTAAAATGCCAAGGAACAGCCAAACTCCAATCTCAGCTGTCCTCTAACACCTGATTTTAAAATTCAGAAAGCTTCATTCCATGAATTTTAACTGTGGATAGATATCAGAATACTGATGATACAAGTGTACTGAGAAATTATGTTAACTTCAGAGCCCTATGATATATCCTCCTCTCCAAAAGAATACCTTCTTTAATTACTATTTGCTGATAATAGTTTTAACTGTATAGAAGCAGAGCAAGAAGGCCAGTTGATAGAAAAATATCTCAATTTATGCTCTATTTCCAGGGAACATAAGAGCATCATTCAAATTTGAAGTGAGAAAACTTTCTTTAAACAGGAGCCAACAGCAACATCTGTGCACAAGTAATCCTGAACCTCAACCAACTTTTACCATATTTTAGAATGTGCACATTTCCTATAATTTTATTTTTCATTTCATAGACTTCTAAAGCCAAGCACAGAGTGCAGTATATTTTGTAATCATTTTGATTTATCTATAAGCCAGAGATTCACAAAATCTCTTAAGAAATCATCCTCACAGGTTTGTAGCTCAATTAAGCAGATTCAGTTAGTCTCGACAGACTGACAGAAGAGTAGGAGATACAAACCAAAAAAAAAAAAAAAA
>NW_006922500.1:350610-354279 GCF_000298275.1 Orycteropus afer afer | reverse complement strand
AAAAAAAAAAGTTTTATCTCCATACTCACCCTTCACTACCATGTCTGTTTCAAAATATTTGGAAAGCAAACTACATATATAAGGAACACTATGAATAGAGTTGTATTATGCAGCCCAAATATTCCTCCATATTCCATTTCCAGTTATGTGAGTCTAGGGGCAGGACACACAGTAAATACACTCATTATCTGATACGTAACTGAAAAATCATTTAACTCCAATCTAGTCAGATGACAAAAGAACTCTAGTGGTGTAGTGGTTAAGGCATTTGGCTGCTAAACAAAAGATAAGTGGTTTCATCCCACCCGATGCTTGGTGGAAGAAAGAGGAGGCAGAATTTACATTCGTTGTTGTTGTTATGTGCCATGGAGTCGGACCTGACTCATAACGACCCCTCCATAGGTTTCTGAGGTGGTATCATTACAGAAGTAGATTGCCAAACCTTCCTTCTGAGGAGTGGCTGGTGGGTTTGAACTGCCAGCCTTCTGGTTAGCAGTCAAGTGCCTCAGGCACTATGCTACCAGAGCTTGGAAACCTAAGGTATGTGCCTATGAGTTGGAATCAACTCAATGGCAGTGAGTTTGGTTTTGGTAAGTCAGATGACAAGGTAGGAGAATTCAAGTGTCATTAATTCACTCTTGTTACTACCATCTCATACATTTTCAGTGCATATTAAAAATTAATGGGAAATAACATGTCCCTGCATTAATATTGGTCCCAGGCACAGTGATAAAATTTACATACATTATTTAATTTGATTCCTACCACTACTCAAATGAGAAAGGTCCCAGTGTAATTCTGTTTTAAAAGATGAAGAAAAAAAGTTTTATAGATACTAAAAAAATAAAGGAAGGAATGAAAAAGAGAGAAGAATGAGGAGGAGGAGGAAAATAAAATGGAGAAGGAAGGAGAACAAGAATAAGAAGAAAAGCAAGAGGAGAAGGAAGAGAAGAGAAGATTTTTCAAGAGCATACAACTATTAATGATGCATTAAATAAAGTATTCATGTTGATATTACCAAGAATTAATATATGGTTTGAAACTAAAACCTATGGTATTTACTTCTCTTGGGGCCCTGTACCAGAGAATGATATGATTTTATCTGTTAACATACAAATAGATATACTTTACAGTCTTCTCACATGTAGAGGTGATCAGTGGTATGTATAATATGTTCAAGGTCTGACACATCTAAGCTTTTCTCCTTGAAACCTCATGATCTCTTTCCTATTTGAAAAGTGAGTGAAGAACTAAGAAACCCTGATGGAGAACAAAGCTACTTAATAGATGGGACCTGAATCTCTGAATCACCAGATAGAAAGTTATCTCAGGACACAGACTGTGAAGTACCATATGAGTAGAAAGTAAACTATAGGGTTAAGCCACTAGGCTGCTTTGTTAGATCAGTTGACTCACTCTGGCAAATACAAGCCCAAGTACTTGGAACACCTAGGACATATCAGCCTCCTTTAATCATCCTTCAACCTCACATATGTCCTATGAACAACAACGTTTGATCAGGCTTTGATTAAACTCAATCTTCCCAATGTTTCAGCCTCACACAAATGACAATGCTTCCATCTCTGATGACTGAATCCTGAGAATTTCACATCAGGAGGCAAGCCAAAGGAGGACATTAAGGAGATATCTCAGCCCTCAGCAAATCTTCCTCTCTAGTTGGTTGCCTATACCCTGTACTGGATAGGTCAGTCCTATTTGCATCCCATTTCATTTTCTGTCAAATGTTAAAAAGACAAATAATAAGGAAAAATAAACAGGCTGATGGGTTCATTATATTGCTATAAATTTTTTTACATGGACAGAATGTCATGATATTTCTTATTAAATTTAAGCTATAAGAGAAAATAAACTCTCCTCTTACCTTCTTGAATATAGACAAATATTTTTAAACTCTATGGAAAAGCTAAAGATGCAGACATCTCTAAAGGGCATGCCAATGAAATCTTCACCTCCTCATAGGTTTCTGTAATCTCAGGACTGAAGTTGAGCTCCAAGTCCAATAAATTATAACCACCACAGGATAATGGTGCCTTATTGCTGTTATGGTTATTAATATAGCTACTATTGTGAATTCTATTTGCTGCATGCTTTATTGTGGATATGAGTTTATCTTCACAATATCCCTGGGAGGCAGAGGGGTGATGACTTTTATGAACACCATTTCAGTGATGAAGGAACCAGACAAGAGAAAAGCAAAGACATTTGGCATGTAATACTACAAATTTAAAAGAGTTAGCCTTAGAATTTAAATTACTTCAATTGTTGCACATTTAGTCAATCTTTCACACTCATTATATGGGCTTTTGGAAAAAATAACTGTCATTGAGAAAGAATTTTTCTGAGCACAAAAAAGAAAATAAATCTTAATGGCTTTTGTAATTGAGATAGTTTCAAAAGGCTTTAAGTTATTAATTTTCTTTTGTTGTTTTTGGTATATGCATGCCCTAATAGAACCAAGTTACTGCAAAAGGGAACATATAGAGGAGAAAGAGGAACTTAAAATATATTTCCTACAAAGAATATTTTAATATTGATCTCTAAGGGATAAAACAATGTTACCTGATATTTATATATTACACAAATTCATTATCAGTTTATTTCTCTTCTTACATTACTGGAAAGACTTAGTTGTAGTGATTCACATTCGAAGGAAAGGAATCACTGCACAAACTAGATATAAAGCTAAGTGCCCTGGGACTCAATGTTGTATTCCAAAGACTCACTATATATACAGAGTAAAAGCCAAACTCTTTAGCGTGACTTACTGGGTTCTGAATGGACCTTGTTAAATTATCATTTCCTAATACATGCTCCTGCCACATACAATAGGGTCTAATCATACTAACCCTTATTCTCATAACTTATTCTCAGAAACTCTCCTGCCTTCATACATTTAATTATGTTTATCAAATCCATTTGGAATTATGATCTTCTTGTTATTTAAATGTCAGAGCCTCTTCTCATCCTTAAAGTATCTGCTTAAAATATTACAGCTACCCTTGAAATGCCAAATCACCTTTGTGGGATCATTTACCACCACCCTTACTTTAGGTATTTATCAATGGATTTGAATCTTTGGAGTATAAAAACTGCCATGTTCATTTCTTTATTTGATTTATTTTTCATAAAAGCTAGCATAGTGTTTTGGACCCAAGAAGTGCACAATATGTGCTTACTTTTCTAGTTCAATCAGCATTTCTTGTTAAGTTCTTCAAACATTCAAAAAAAAGTTGCTTACAAGGAGGAGGTAAATTTAGATCTGAACAAAAGGAGTCTAGAAAGAAGCTACTACATATTTGGTGACACTAGTCATCTTGGATTAAGGGCATTTTTTGTTGATGTTGTTATTGTTCAGCTATTATTGCTTAATTGTTTTATATTGTCTCCCCTCTACAATATACAAGCTAAGGTTTCAAGTCTTTTAAAGAAAGTTTACCACACTTGATGTTATTTTTTTCCTTGCTCTTCATGCAGTATTTTGATGACTATATAAATTTCCTTGACCTTCCACAACAATGAACAAATACTCTGTCCTTTTGTGATTACCTTATGTCACTCAGCATAATGTCCTCCACGTTGATCCAAGTTATGCAGTGTTTTGCAGATTCTACATTATCCTCGGAAGGAAGGTTGGGCAATCCTACTTCC
>NW_006922500.1:337121-341716 GCF_000298275.1 Orycteropus afer afer | reverse complement strand
TCTTAAGTCCTACCACCACAGGAATCTGCGGGAGCGCTGTCTCTTTAAATATCCAAAACAGTCAAGTTGCTTTTTAATCCTACAAAATGGCGGCATCCTCTGGACTGGCAAAAGTCCACATCTATGCTGAGCTTGTTTTGTTTATGAATCATGTCATCACTTCCCTTATTGCTATTGCTCTAGTATTTGCAGTATATTTATGCCGGTCCTCTTTTTTAATGTGAAGGTTTATCATTTTTCTTTGAAGTTACCCTGTGATTCATAGTTTTCTTCCCAAGTTTAGAACAATCTGTTCTATCTTGCAATTGTCTTGACTTCCCTACCATCTAGAAGTTCTGTAACAACATAATTTTTCCCTCTTTCTGGTCTGTAGTTGTCCTCATTTGTCAATTGATGTCTCTGGTTCCCTGTTTACAATCTTGTAGGCTTATTTACTTTGGATACTTCCCTAGGTGGGTTGGTTTCTAGATTATATCATCATGTGTGTTAATGATCAGTTCTTGTTGACTGTTGCTACTTCTCTGTCCAAAACGCTCCATTTAGTGTCTCTTGTAAGTTTGGTCTGGTTTTAACAAATTCCCTTAATTTCTGCTTATCTGGAAATGTCCTAATTTTACCCTCATATTTGAGGGCCAATTCTGCTGGGTACATAATTCATAGTTGGAAATTTTTCTCTTTCAGGGTTTTATATATACCATCCCATTATCTTCTCACCTGTATGGTTTCTGCCGAGAAATCCAAGCTTAGTCTTATTGGTTTCCCCTCATTAGTAACTTTTTGTTTTTCCCATCCTGCTCTCATGATTCTTTCTTTGTTTTTGGTTTTGGTAAGTTTGATGATATATCTGGATGATTTTCTTTTGGGGTCTATCCTGTTTGGGGTTCATTGGACTTCCTGAGTGGATCTATTCTCTTCTTTCATCATTCCAGGAAAATTCTCTTCCAACAAAACTTTGGCAATTTTCTCTGTGGTTTTATTTTTCTCTTCCTGTTCTGGAATTTCAATGACACATAGGTTATTCCTTTTGATGGTATCCTATATGAACTTTAGGCTTTATTCATTTTGTTTTGATCTTTTTTTCCTTATTTATCCTTTTCCAGAGAAGTATTCAGGTATTTGCCTTCAATCTTCCTAATTCTGTCTTCCATTGATTTAATTCTGCTCCTTTGCTCATTCAATGTCTTATCTATTTCTGAAAATTTAGTATTAATCTTCTGGATTTCTATGTGTAGATTTTGTTCCATTTATAATTTTTCATATATTTTGTCATTTTGTTCTTGTATTATCTTTCAAAATTGTTCTAGCGTTTTCTCCATGTTTTCCTTTATCTGTCTCTCAATTTGTTGAAGATACCTAAATATAATTCTTTTGAATTCCAGGGAGTTCCAATGCTTCATTTTCCTCAGGGATGTGTTTTGAGTCTGTATTCTGGTCCCCTATTTCTCCTGCTTTATCTTGCTTCTTTGTGTGGACTGTGATGCTCTTTTGTCTCCAAGGCATTGTGACTTTTGGGGTTTAAACTTAATTAGTGATTGTAGGTTGGAATTACTTGCCCATGGTTTTCATTTTCTTTGTTTTGTTTGTATGCCATTTATGCAAGCAGTGTACTGTGCTCCTCTATTTGCTAGTTGACGGCATTTATACACTCACCACTTATCTCCTTTCCTGTTGCCAGTCTCTGGTACGTCCCTGCCAACCTTGGCAAACAGATCCTATTCTTGAAGTGTCTGGAATCTGAATGAGAATGCTATCACTTTAAATATCCAAAATGACTGCCACATGTAAACAATCAAAATGGCTGCTCTCAATGGACAGTGGAAAGTCAACAGCTCAGATTGTCTACCTCCTTGCTGTTTCCCTTCCTAGTCATAGACGACTAGTGCAGTCATCCCTGTAGCCCTTGGTGACCATGGTCAATCTTTAGGTCAATTCTCAGGTCCTAACACCACTGGGAAATATTCAGGCTATTGGTCCCCTCAGACTAGCTCACAGTCCACAGCTCTGACCTTCACTGTTTTCATTCAGGTTTTTCCATTAGTTGGTGCCTAATCCACTTCTACATAGCTCTTTTCAAAGTTCAGGACTCCAGGATTATCTTCTGTATCTCTGTCAACTGGTTTTTCTTTTATTCGTTGAAGAGGGTCTGTGTCATTTGTCTGCCTATTCCTCCATCTTACCAGAAGTTGCCTGACTATATAAATTACAGCAACATACCTATAATGCCTGTGATTTTGCAGAAGTATCCCCACTACAAAGGGTAAAGCACATATTCTTGTTTCTAGAATAACAATTGGAGATCTGATAGTGCAGTGCCAAGGCATCTGGCTGCTAACCAAAATGTTAGTGGTTCAAATAAACCAGCTACTCTGCAGAAGGAAGATGTGGCAATCTACTTCTATGAAGATTTACCACCTCAGAAACCCAGTAGGGTTTGCTATGAGTCAGAATAAACTCAAAGGCAGTGAGCTTGTTTGTTTGTTTTTGGTTTTAGAGTAAATATTACAAAAACAGTGCTCAGATGTCAATTTATAGCAATAAATGCACATATCAAAAAACAAGAAAGAGCCAAAATCTTCACCTTAAGCTTACATATCAAACAATTAGAAAAATAACAGCAATAAAAGCCTACAGTAACCAGAAGAAAGGAAATAATAAAGATGTGAGCAGAAATAAATGAAACAGGAAATAGGAAGACACGGAGAAAATCAACAAGACTAGAATTTGGCTTTTGAAAAGATTAATAAAATTGGCAGAAAAATGGCAAATTTAACAAAGAAAAAGAATAGAATACAAATAGGATGGATAAGAAATAAATCAGGCAATATCACAACAGAACCAACTGAAATAAAAAGGATAATATCAGGATACTATGAAGAACTGTACTTCAACAAATTTGAAAAGCTAGATGAAATGGACTCATTTCTAAAAGCACACTACTTACCTTCACTAACACAGACTTCAGAAAAAAATTTGAACAAACCATAAGAAAAGAAGAAATTGAACAGGTAATAATATATATATATATATATATATATATATATATATATCAATAAAAAAAAGTCTTGGCCCATACAGTTTCACAGGAGACTTCTACCAAACATTCAGAAAAGAATTGACACCAAGCTTACTCAGACTATCCCAAAACACAGAAAGAAATAGAATTCTCCCAAATTAATTTTTTGAAGCAAGCATAACCTTGATACCAAAACCAGGCAAAGACATCACTAAAAAGAACTACAGATCAACATCCCTCATTAACATAGATGCAAAAATTTCCAACAAAATCCTAGCCAATAGACTCTAACAGCACAACAAAAACACATACAGCACATAAATTCATTATGACCAGGTGGGGTTCATATCAGGTATGCAAGGATAGTTCAACATTAGAAAAACAATATGTCATCAATCACATAAATAAAACAAAGGAAAAGATACACATGATCATATCAAATGATGCAGAAAAGACATTGGAAAAAATCCAACACCCATTCCTGATCAAAACTCTCAGCAAAATCAGAATAGAAGGGACATTCTTCAACATAATAAAGGGCATATATTTTAAATCAATGGTCATCATTATTCTCAATGGGAGAGACTGAAACCATTCCCCTTGTGGACAGGAACTAGACAAGAATACTATTCCACACTGTATGTGAAGTCCTAGTGAATGCAATAAGGCAAGAAAGGGCAATCAAAGGCATCCAAATTGGGAAGGGGGAAGTCAAACTATTCCTATTTACTGAGTATATGATCCTATACCAAGAAAACCCACGAGACTCAGGTAAAAATCTTCTGGAACTAATTGAGAGATTTAGCATCATGGCAGGATACAAGATCAACATCTAAAAATCAATTGGATTCTTCTACACCAGCAAAGATATTTCTGACAAAGAAATAAGGAAATCAATACCATTTACAATGTTGTTGTTGTTGTTGTTATGTGCCGTCGAGTCGGCCCCGACTCATAGCGACCCCTCCTTGGGTTTCCGAGGCAGTATCACTACGGAAGTAGGATTGCCCAACCTTCCTACCAAATAAATAAATAAATAAAAATACTTAGGAATAAATCTTACCAGGGACACAAAACATCTGTACAAAGAAAACTATAAAAGACTACTTCAAGAAATCATAAGAGATCTACATAAATGGAAGAACATACCATGTTTGTGGACAGGAATATTCAACATCGTGAAAATGTCAGTTCTACACAAAACAATCTATACGTTGAATTCAATCCCAATCCAGATTGCATCGACATTTTTAAGGATATGGAAACACCAATCACGAACTGTATAGGAAAGGAAAGAGACTTCAGAGAAGCAAAGCATTATTGAAGAAGAAGAACAAAGTAGGAGGTCTCACATTGCCAGACCTTAAAATCAACTATACAGCCACAATAGTCAAAACTGCCTGATATCAGTACAATGACAGATACATATTGTTGTTATGTGCTGTCGAGTTGGCCCCAACTCATAGCTTCCCCTCCTTGGGTTGCCGAGGCAGTATCACTATGGAAATAGATTGCCCAACCTTCCTTCCGAGGAGTGGCTGGTGGGTTTGAACTGCCAGCCTTCTGGTTAGCAGTCAAGTGC
>NW_006922500.1:304251-336361 GCF_000298275.1 Orycteropus afer afer | reverse complement strand
ATAACTCAGAATGCACAAACAACAGAAGATGAAGTAGACAAATGGGACCTTCCCAAAATTAAAATTTAAGTGCTTTCAAAGACTTCTCCAAAAGCATCAAAAGAGAACCTACAGATTGGGAAAAAATATTCAGCAATGAGATATCTGACAAGGGACTTATCTTTAGAATTTATAGAAAACTCCAACATCTCAACAACAAAAAGACAAATAATCCAAATAAAATATGGGTAGAAGACATGAATATAAAATTCACCAAACAGGATATGCAGGTGGGCAACAAACATACAAAGAAATGTTCATGATCATTAGCCATTGTTGTTGTTGTTGTTGTTGTTATGTGCCGTCAACTCGGACCCGACTCATAGCGTTTAGAGAGATACAAATCAAAATAACAATGAGATACCATCTGCGCCCAGTACTAGTAGTAAAGTTCAACAAGACAGAAAATAATAAATGCTGGAGAAGATGTGGAGAGATTGGGACTCATACACTACTGGTGTGACTGTCAAATGATACAACTACTGTGGAAAGCAATATAGTGATTCCTTGAAATGTTGGAATTAGAAATACCATTTGACCCAGCCATTCCATTACTAGGTATATATCCTAAAGAAATGCGAGCCAGGAAAAAAACAGATATATGAACACTCAAGTTCATCTCAGCACTATTTACAACAGCCAAAAGACAGAAACAACTTAGGTGCCCATCGACAGAAGAATGTATAACTAAACTATGGTACATACACACAATAGAATACTAGATAACCCTAAAGAATAATGTAGAATCTGCAAAACACCGCATAACGTGGATGAACTTGGAGGACATTATGCTGAGTGAAGTAAGTCAATCACAGAAGGACAAATATTGTATTAGTCCGTTATTGTAAAAAGTCAAGGAAAGGTTTATATATGGAAGGAAATTGTTTTTGTGGTTCCCGGGGTGGGGGGGGGGGGGGGGGGGCACTGTTAGATAGGTAGACCCAAGTATTGATTTGGGTGAAGAGAAGGGTAATATACCAAATATGAGTAATGAACACAATGGCATTGAGGAAGAGCAAGACAGAGAGAGGTGTGTGGGAGGTACAGAGAGCAAAGATGAACCCTTTTGCACATACAGTACTGTGTTGTCAGTGAAAGCAAACATTGATATACAGGCAGATAGATGGGTAGACAGACTGAACTATTTGGTATGTCCCTGCAGGTGAGAATGGCCCAAGACCATATACCGGGTTGGCAGACAATGTTTCTACAAGTAAGTGTATTTGTATGTTCTATAAGGATTCCCAAGTATATGGTAGAGCTGACAAGGGGCAAGGTTGTAGTCACTTCTTGGCCACAGCCAGATACCCAAAGGCAGAGAGTAGTTGCACCTGTGGGCTCGGGACCATAGTCACAGGGAACATCAAGCTCAATTGGCATAACATATTACACAAAAACATTGTTCCATATCCTACTTTGGCAAGCAGTGACTGGGATCTTAAGAGCTTGTGGCCATCTAGATGCAACAATGGGTCTCTCCTCATCCAGGGTAAAGAAGAAGGAAGAAAACCAACAGCATATGGAAATAATTAGTCCAAGCGACTGGTACACCATGCAATCTTCAGCCTAAATGACTATGAGACCAGAAGAACTAAATGGTGTCTAACTACCAGTGGCAACTACTTGGAGAGGAATCTCTGGAGGAGATTCTTGATAAAGTCAGAGAATAATATGGAACAAAACTCAAAATCATTAATAATAATAATAATAAAGGGCCACATTTATTTATCTGACAGAACCTGATGGAAGCTATGGCTCCTAGCTGCCATTTAGGTCTGGAATTGATCCCATTCCTGTGGCTTCCAACCAAACAAAAGCTAGGCATATGAACTGAACATTTACATGAGGTAGATACACTCCTTGGAGAGATCAATCACAGGAGAATAGAAGAGCAGTTCAGTTCAGGGAACAGAAGTGTATGGAAAGGAATGACACAGAGAAGAGGTAACTATGGGGAGGAAGTGCAAAGCAAGCTATTGCATTGTGATAAATTGCAGTCAATGTCATGAGATGAAAGTACATGTGAGCTGCTGTATGGAAAGTGAATTTGCTCTGTAAATTATCATCCAAATAAAAAAAAAGTAAATAATAATAATAATAATGCAATATGACCAAGGGGTTCATATCAGGTATGCAAGAATGGTTCAACATTAGAAAAACAATCATACATCACATAAATAAAACAAAGGAAAAGAATCACATGATCATATTTATCTATGTGGAAAAGGCATTTGATAAAATCCAACCCCCATTCTTGATAAAAACACTCAGCAAAATAGGAATAGAAGGGACATTCCTCAACATAATACAAGGCATATATGCAAAACCAACAGTCAACATTATTCTCAATGGAGAGAGACTGAAACCATTCCCTTTATGAACAAGAACCAGACAAGGATGTCCTCTGTCCCCACTTCCATTCAACATTGTATTGGAAGTCCTAGCCAAAGCAATAAGGCAAGAAAGGGAAATCAAGGGCATCCAAATTGGTAAGGAAGAAGACAAGATATCCCTATATGCTGATGATATGATCCTATACCTAGCAAACCCAAGAGACTTGGTAATAAATAAATAAATAATGGAACTAATTGAATTTATCATAGTTGCAGTATCAGCAGTCAAAAATCAGTTGGATTCCTCCACACCAGCAAAGAGATTGCTGAAAAAAAAAAAAAAGGAAATCAATACCATTTACAATAGCTACCAAAAAAATAAAATACTTAGGAATAAATCTTACAAAAGGCTTGTGCTAAGAAAACTACAAAAGATTACTTCAAGAAGCTATAAGAGATCTACATAAATGGAAGATTATACCATGCTTCTTATCGTGGATAAGAAGATTCAACATTGTGAAAATGTCAATTCTACCCAAAGAAATCTATACATTCAACGCAATACCAATCCAGATCCCATCAATGTTGTTTAAGGATATGGGAAAAAACAATCACTGTTTATATGGAAAGGAAAAAGACTTTGGATAAGAAAAGCACTATTGAAGACAAAGAACAAAGTAGGAAGTCTCACACTTCTAGATCTCAAAACCTATTATACAGTCACAATAGTCAAAACTGCCTGGTATTGGCAGAATAACAGACGCATAGACCAAAGGAATAGAAGTGAGAAACCAGAAGTAGATCCATCAACCTAAGGTCAGCTGATCTTTGACAAAGGGCCAAAATCCATTAACTGGGGAAGAGATTGTCTGTTTAACAAATAGTGCTGACAAAACTGAATTGCAGAGAAATTGCAGAGAAATGAAACAAGATCTTTACCTCACATCATACAGAAAAACTAACTCCAGATGGATCAAAGACTTCAATGTGAAACCTAAAACTGTGAAGCTTCTCAAGGAAAAATCAGGGGCAAATTTAGGGGCCCTATTACATAGCATAATTAGAGTATCAAGCATAACCTAAAATGCATAAACTACAGAAGGGAAACTAGCTGAATGTGGCCTTCTAAAAATTAAATTTTTATGTGGTTTCAAAGATTAATCCAGAAGACTCAAAAGAGAGCCTACAATTTGGGAAAACAATATTTGGCAATGACATATCTGACAAGGGACGTATCTCTAGAATTTATAGAAAACTCCAACACCTCAACAAAAAAAGACAAATAATCCAATTAAAAAATGGGCAGAAAGCAAGATTAGACATTTCACAAAAAGGATATCCAGGTAGCCAACAAACACATGAATAAATGTTCACAGTCATTAGCTATTATAGAGATGCAAATCAAAACAACAACGAGATACCAACTTGCCCCAGCACTAGTGTTTTTTTTGTTAGGTGCCCTCGAGTCATCTCTGACTCATAGTGACTCCATGTGCACAGCAGAACTAAACACTCTCTGGTCCTGTGCCAGCCCCATGATCCTTGTTATACCTGACCCCATCATTGTAGTCTCTGTGTCAATCAATCAATCTTGTTGAAGGCCTTCCCCCACTCTTTTTCTTAATCCTCCAATTTACTAAGCATGATATCCTTCTCCAGGTAATGGTCCCTTCTTACAAAATGACCAAAGTAGGTGAAACAAAGTCTTGCCATTTTCTCTTCCAAGGAGCATTTCAGCTGCAGGTCCTCTGGAATAGATTTGTTAGTTCTTTTAGTGGGCCATGGTACTTTCCTCATTCTTCAACAACACTACAACTTAAAAGCATCAACTCTTCTTTGGTCTTCCTTATTCATTGTCTAACTCTCACATGCATATGAGGTGATTGAAAATACCATGGCTTGCATCAGGTGCCTTAGTCTTCAAGGAGATATCTTTGCTTTTCAACACTTGAAAGATGTCTCTTGTAGCAGATTTGCCCAATGCTATATGTCATGTGATATCTTGACTGCTGCTTCCATTAGTGTTGATTATAGAGCCACATAATATGAAATCTTTGACAACGTCAGTCTTTTCTCCATTTATCATGATGTAGCTTATTGGTCCAGTTGTGAGGAGATATATATATATATACATATACACACACACACACATACATACATACATATATATGTTGTTGTTATGTGCCCGACTCATAGCGACCCCTCCTTGGGTTTCTGAGGCAGTATCACTGTGGAAGTTGATTGTCCATCTTCCTTCTGAGGAGTGCCTGGTGGGTATATGCACGTATGTGTGTGTGTGTGTATATATATATATATATATAGAGAGAGAGAGAGAGAGAGAGAGGTATAATCCATACTCTGCAGACTGTATTTTTCAATCTTCATCAGTAAGTGTTTCAAGCCATCTTCACCTTCAGCAAGCAATGTTGTGTCATCAGCATATTGCAGGTTGTTAACAAACCTTCTTCCAATCCTGATGCCCCATTCTTCTTCATATTCTTCTCATATTATTGGCTCAGCATACAGATTGAATAAGTATGGTGAAAGTATATAACCCTGACATATTCCTTTCTTGATTTTAAACCATGCAGTGTCCTCTTGTTCTGTTTGAATGACAGCCTCTAGGTCTATGTACAGGTTCCTCATGAGTACAATTAAGTTTCTGAAATTCCCATTCTTGTCAATGTTATCCATAATTTGTTAACATCCACACCATTGAATGCACAATTAACATATTTCTGGTATTTTTTGCTTTCAGCCAAGATCCTTTGAACATCAGCAATGATATCCCTCATTCCACGTCCTCTTCTGAATTCAGCTTATATTTCTGGAAGTTAAAATATGCTGTTTAGTGAAGAAAAACTGATAAGACGACATGTATAAAACCAGCACTACTATCATAGTTCAACAAGACAGAAAATAACAAATGCTATTGAGCATATGGAGAGATTGAGACTGTCATACACTGCTGGTGGAACTATTAAATAATACAACACTGTGGAAAGCAGTGTGGTGATTCCTTAAAACATTGGAATTAGAAATACCATTTGACCCAGAAATTCCATTACTAGATATATATCCTAAAGAAGTGAGAGCCAGGAGAAAAACAGGTATATACACACCAAAGTTCATTGCAGCATTATTTATAATAGCAAAAAGATGGAAATCACCTAGGTGCCTATCAACGAAGAATGAATAATCAAACTATGGTACATACACACAATGGAATACTCAAAATAAACCTCACTACCATCAAGTGAACCCCAACTCATAGCAACCGCTCCTTGTGTTTTCAAGGTGGTATCTCTACAGAAGTAGATTGTCCAGTCTTGTTTCCAAGGAGTGGCTGGTGTCTTTGTTAGCCACTGATTAGTGGCGGTCAGCCTTCTGGCTAGCTGTCAAATGCCTTAGGTAGTAAACCACAAAAGCTTCTAATGGAATACTATGCAATCCTGCAATCCTGAAGAATAATGTCCACAACTGAAACTATAGACCCTGGTTTTCCTTTAGGTGTGGAATTTAACCCAGTCCTGTGGCTTCCAGCCAAACAAATGACAGTCATATGAGCTGAACATTTAAAATAGGTAGATACACTCCTTGGAGAGATCAATCATGGGAGACTATAAGGGCCATGTATACACAGGGAGACAGCTCAGGGGGCAGGAGTGCATGGAGGGAAAGATTCAGGAAAAAGGTAACTGCGGGGAGGAAGTGAGTGGGGAGCTGTTGCATGATGGGAAATTATAGTTGATGTCATGAGACAAAGTGCTGTGAGCTGCTGTATGGAAAGTGAATTTCCTCTGTAAACTTTCACCCATATCACAATATTTTTTTAAAGAGTAACATGCAAAAAACTGCATAATATGAATGAAATTAGAGGATAGTATGCTGAGTGAAATAAGTCAATCACAGAAGGACAAATACTGTATTAGTCCATTATTGTAAAAAGTCGAGGAAATTTATATATGGAATGAAATATTTTTTGTTGGTTACCTGGGGTGGGAGAGAAAATGAGGGAACACTGCTAGCTAGGTAGAGACAAGTATTGATTTGGGTAAAGAGAAGGGCAATGCACCAAATGTGAGTGATCAACATGGTGGCATTGAGGAAGAGGAAAACATAGGTTCGTGGGAGGTACAGACAACAAATATGAAGCCTTTTTCAAATACAATACTGCATTGTCAATGGAGTCAAACTTTGATATATGAGTGGATAGACGAGTGGACAGGCTGAACTATTAGATATGTCTATACAGGTGGGAGTGTGCCCATGACCATGTATAGGGCTGACAGTGTTTCTACAAGAGTATTTATATGTTCTGTAAGAATTTTCAGGTATATTGTACAGCTGAAGGAGCTCTGGTGGCGTAATGCCTAAGGCATTTGACTGCTAACCAGAAGGCTAGTGGTTCAAATCTACCAGCTACTCCTCAGAAGAAAGATTAGGAATCTACTTCGGTAATGATACTGCCTCAGAAACTCAAGGATGGGTCAATATGAGTCAGATCTGACTCAGTGGTAGTAAGTTTGAGTAGAGCTGACAAGGCACAAAGTTGTAGTCACTTCTTGGCCACAGCCAGCTATCCAGAGGGAGTGAGTTGTTGGACCTATGGGCTTGGGACCATGGTCACAGGAGCATCAAACTTAATTGGCATAACTTACTATATAAGAGCATTGTTCCAAATCCTACTTTGGTGAGTAGCGATTAGAATGTTAAAAGCTTGTAAGCAGCCATCTAGATACAACACAACGATGAGTCTCTCCTTGTCCAGAACAAAGAAGAAGAAAATCAAAGATACATGGAAAAAATTAGTCCAAGTGACTGGTAGACCATGAAATCCTTAGCTTATATGACTACGAGACCAGAAGAACTACATGGTGGCTTGCTACCACTATCAACCACTTGGAGGGTGATCTATGTAGGAGATCCTGGATAGAGTGGGAGAACAATGTGGAACAAAACTTAAAATCATAGGAAAAAAAAAAAAAGGACTAGGTTTGCTGGTCTGAAAGAGCCTGGTGAAACCCCAAAGACTATGGCTCCTAGCTGCCCTTCAGGTACAAAATTGAACCCACTCCTGTGGCTTCCAGCCAAACAAAGGACAGGCATATGAGTGGAACATTTACATTAGGTGGATACATTCCTTGGAGAGAACAATCATGGAAAAAGAGAAGGGCTGTGTGTATACAAGGGGAAAGCTCATGGGGTAGGAGTGCATGGGAGAGAAGGACACAGGGAAGAGGTGACTATGGAGAGGAAGTGGGAGGGGAGCTGTTGCATCGTGGGAAATTGCAGTCAATGTCATGAGACAAAGTGGGTGTGAACTGCTATATGGTAAATGAATTTGCTCTGTAAACTTTCACCCAAACCATAATACAAATTAAAAAAATAGAGTATATCTTAAAAATATGAGTAGTTTTAAGAATTGATCTAGTATACTGTGTGATCAATATGCCAGAGCAAGGACCCAAATCCCACTGCCATCAAGTCAATTCCAACTCATACTGACCATATTGGACAGAGTAGAACTGCGCATTAGGGCTTCCAAGTTTGTAAATCTTCAGAGAAGCAGACTGCCTCATCTTTCTCCTGCAGAGCAGCTGGTAAGTTAACACTGCTCACTTTTTGGTTAGCAGATGAATATTTTAAACAATATGCCACCAAAACTCCTCTCCACTACATTAGGTGACCCAACAATATTTAATCTTCTAAGTACACCCTGTACATGAGATTTGTATAAAATTGCTCAAATCTTTATCCCATATTTGGTGGAATATTCAACATCTTCCCATATGCCCATGAATTCTTGGGAAAGTTGAGTAGGGAGAATAAGTATCAGGATGCTTGTTCCATATACTTTTTACTCCCTTTAAGGACTTTATAAGGACAATTTTAGATATTACAGTTTCAATAAAATAAATCAATATTCGAAGAATTTGAAAATCCCTCAGAGGAGAAAAAGAGGTTTAGGAAGTAAAGTCTGTGTATTTTGCTTCACTTAATAGACTGCAATTGCACAGGCAGTTCCCAGTTTACAGAGAAGTTCCATTCCTAAATGTGTCTTTAAGTCAAATTTGTAGGTAGTTGGAACAGGTGCATATGGTTCTCATTTACCCTTACTTTAGTGCAAGAAAAAAAGCTTGAAGCCTTTTCAATGATTTAAAAGCTGCATGTGCAGCAAGTGAAGGTAATTGTGATGGAGTATTTGTTGCAATTAGGGATTGATTCAATCATTTCAAAGTGAGAAAATTTACATAACATTAAAGGGCAAATACAAGTTGTGTGAACCTCAATGTAACCCATGGACTAGTTCTAATTCAAATAAGCAATTTTTCAGAAAGAATTGAAGGATTTCAAAAGCCAGTTTTTATGATGTAGGGGCACCAGAGCACCTCAGGAATATCAGCAGCAATACTATATAAATCTTCCCTGTATGTTGTCATTGGCATAATTCTACAGCCAAAAAAAAAATAATAAAAAAAATAAAACCTGAATCTATAATTTTTTGTGCCAAATTCCAAATTCTTGGTAAGGGAATGAATGGCCTAAATTGGAACAAAAGTTCTGTAGCTAGAAAGTCCAATTTGTTGGATTAGGAGGCCAAGCGAAAGAGAATGCGCTGTTTAAAGTCCACCTTTGTGCATTTAGAGACTTTCCTAGAGAAAGGGAAACTATTGTGAATTGAGAGTCTTCCTGTAAAGATTTCTGACCTAAATATTATTTATTTTGCCTCCTTATTTGACAGATGAGAACATTGAATCTCTAGAGAGTTGATGTCATGTCCCAGAGGTGTGTTGATAAGGAGATATTTGACTAGAGCTGAGGTGTCTTAATTCTTACTCAAGTAGTATGTCTACTTTACATGAATATGGGAGCTCTAGTAGCATAGTGCCTAAGGCATTTAACTGCTAACCAGAAGGCTGCTGGTTTAAACCCACCAGCCACTCCTTGGAAGGAAGGTTGGGCAATCTACTTCCGTAGTGATACTGCCTCGGAAACCCAAGGATCAGTCTCTGTGAGTCAGATCCGACTCCATGGCAGGGACTTTGGTTCGGTTTAGTACATGAAGATGAATGATAGAATATATATTCAAAAATATTAGAAAGTTCAATAAAATATTAATTCTGCAAGCCTTAAATGAAAAGGAACTATTAAATGTAACATTTAAAAAAATAATTAATATATATATATATATATATATATAACTAAAATGAGGTAGTTCTATTTCCTTGTCATAGACCCTTACATCACCACTTTAGCGGAGCCATAGGAATAAAACATGTTAAGCTAACAGGAATAAACGTAATCACATAATATCATCTTTCTCAGATGATCAGAATTTAACCAATATTGTCTTTTAAAATTTAAGGTCATTTTCACTTTATGGATCTAGTTATTTACTCATCCAGAGACAGAGATTGAATCAGAGACTGTGTGATGAGAGATGCCCAGCAATCTCTCTTTAACAAGCCTTACAGGTAATTTTGATGCTTGTTAACATTTGAGAACCATTATTTTTTGCCTAGTCATACCATCATTTTTAAAACTATCACTAATGATTACATCTAAATATAACAATGTGCTTAAAACTCCTCCCAAAACTCTAAAACTATGTTTATTTCTCTGTATATATTTGGGAACTCTGGTGGCATGTATTTACTCTCTTTTCCTAGAATACATTTCTTTTTCCCTTCTTCCTATGCATATCTTTGCCATCTTTTATAGATAGTTTATTTTAGTTATTTTTATTTGATACATATTTACAGAACCTGTTCTATATGCCAAGTACTGTTCCAAGTATATTAGATATTAACCCATTTAATTTCATAGGAACTTTATGATGTAAGAGCTATGTAACCCTATGTTATATAGGAAGAAACTGAGGTACAGAGGAATTAAGTAAAATTTCTACTAGTAAGTGGTTCTAATTCCAGGTGGTCTGGCTCTGGAGTTGATGCTCTTGAATATGAAATTACTTAAAAACTTTTGTGACCACCACATAGCTGACTTTGAGATATACTTCCAAACACTTAATTTTTGTTTTGATACCCATTTGTTATTTTTTCCATTCTACATCCAACCCCATTTCTTCTAGAAAACACACCCCAACTGTGCTTTGGGAAGACTTCCTCTTCTCCATTACTACTCCCACTCTGGTCATCAGGTTTGTACCATCAGCATCACTCCAGAGTTTATTAGAAATGCAGTCTCTGGTCCTGTCAAAATTAAATCTGCATCTCCACTTATCAAAATTCCCAAATGAATCAAATGCATGTTAATGTTCCCAACACTCTGTCATACCACATTCTAATTTAATATTCTTCTTACACGTACAAGGAAGACTAATTAATGTGACAATTATTCAAATTTATGCATCAACCACTAATGTCAAAGAAATTGAAGATGTCCACCAATTTCTGAAGTCTCAAACTGATAAAAACTCAATCAAAATGTGCTGATAATTACTCATGATTGAAATATGACAGTTTGAAAATATGGTCTTGGTGATAGAAATGATGCTGGGAATCACATAAGAGAATTTTACAAGACTAATGACTTATTCATTGCAAATACCTTTATTCAATACCATAAGTCGTGATTATACATGTGGACCTTGCATGATAGAATACATAGGAGTAAAATTGACTACATCTCTGAAAAAAGACAACAGAGAAGCTCAACATCATCAGTTAGAACAATGCCAGTGACTGAATGAAAAACAAACCATCAAATGCAAACATATGAAGCTAAAGAAAATCAAAGGAAGTCTACAAGTACCGAAGTATAACCTTGAGTATATCACATCTGAATTTAGAAACTATCTCAGGAATAAATTTGACACATTAAACACGAATGACTATAGATGACATGAGTTGTGAGATGACATAAGGGACATCATACAAGAAGAAAGCAAAAGGTGACTGAAAGATGGACAGAAAGAAAAGACAAAAATGAATATGAAAATAAACTCTGAAACTTGTTCTTGAACATAAAAAAGCAAAAGTGAATGGAAACTATGATGACATAAAAGAACTGAAGAGAAAATTTCAAAAGGCAGCTCAAGAAGTGAAAGTAGTGCCCTACTACTAATTATAATTAAATGTGAAAACACCTGGAGCTAGAAAACCAAAAGGGAAGAACACCTGTGACATTTCTCAAGCTGAAAGAACTGAGGAAAAAAATCAAGGGTCAAGTTATAGCACTGAAGGATCCTATGGGCAAAATATTGAACAACACAGTAAGTCTCAAAAGACAGAAGGAACACTGTTAATACAGAGTGCCAGAAAGAATTGGTCAATATTAAATGATTTTAGGACACAGCATAGGATAAAGAACTGATGGTACTGAAGGAAGAAATCCAAGTTGTTTTGAAGGTATTGGGGAAAACCAAGGCTCTAGGAATGGATGAAGTATCCATTGAGACCTTTCAACAAATGAAGGCAAAAACTCACCTGTTTATGCCAAGAAATTTGGAAGACAGCTACCTGGCCAACTGAATGGAAGAGTTCCATTATCTGTGCCCATTCCAAAGAAAGGTGATCCAACAGAATGCAGAAATTATTGAACAATAGCATTAATATGACACACAAGTAAACTTTTCTGAAGATAATTCAAAATGAGTTGCAGCAGTACATCAACAAGGAAATGCCAAAAATTCAAACAAGATTCAGAAGAGGAGATTGGAGTGAGAGATATCATTGCTGATGTCAGATGGATCTTGACTGAAAGCAAAAAATACCAGAAAGATATTTACCTGCGTTTTATTGACTATGTAAAGGCATTCAACTCTGTGGCTTATAACAAATTATGGATGACATTTCAAAGAATTGGAATTCTAGAACATTTAACTATGCTCATGAGAAACCTGTACATAGACCAAAAGGCATTCATTCACACACAATAAGGGTATACTGCATGGTTTAAAATCAGAAAAGGGTGCATGTCATGGTTGTATCCTTTCATCATACTTATTCAATCTGTATATTGAGCAAATAATCTGAGAAGTTAGACTGTATAAAAAATAACACAGCAGCAGAATGGCAGGAAGATTAGTTAAGAGCCTACAATATGCAGACCACACAACCTTGCTTGCTGAAAGTGAAGAAGACTTGATGAACTTAATGATAAATTTAAAATTACAAGCTTCAGTTTGGTTTGCCCTTCAACATAAAGAAAAAAAAAAAAAAGAAAACTCACAATTGGACTAATAGGCAACATTACAATTAGTACAGAAAATAATTGTAGTTGTCAAGAATATAATTTTACTTAGAACCATAATCAATGCCCATGGAAGCAGCAATCAAGAAATCAAATGATATATTACATTGAGCAAATCTGCTGCAAAAGATGTGCTTAAAGTATTAAGAAGCAAATATGTCACTTTGAAGACTAAGGTGCATCTGACCCAAAACTTAATGTTTCAATCATCTCATAAACACGTGAAAGCTGAAAAATGAATAAGGAAGAGAGAAGAATTGATGGCTTTGAATTATACTATTGGAGAAGAATATTGACTGCCAGAAAATGAACAAATATGTTTTGGAAGAAGTACAAGCCAGGAAACTCCTCAGAATCAAGGATAGTACAACTTTGTCAAAATTACAGATCTCAAATTTCATTTGTATAATTACCTTGCATTATATTTTATTGACTATCAAAGCCATTCAACTCTATGGCTTATAACAAATTATGGATGACACTTCAAAGAACTGGAATTCTAGAACATTTAACTGTGCTCATGAGGAACCTGTACATAGACCAAAAGGCATTCATTTGAACCCTTCCTCCAGGTCAGACCTGTTAGTTCTTTTAGCAGACCACGGTACTCTCAGCATTCTTCACCAACATCACAACTCAAAAGTATCCATTCTTCTTCAGTCTTCCTTCTTCATTGTCCAGCTCTCATATGCATATGAAGCGATGGAAAATACCATGGCTTGTGTCAGATGCAACTAAATCCTCAAGGAGACATCTTTGCCCTTCAGCATTTGAAAGAGGTCTTTTGCAGCTGATTTGCCCAGTGTTATACATCATCTAATATCCTGACTGCTGCTTCCATTGGCGTCGATTGTAAAACCAAGGCACGTGAAGTCTTTGACAACTTCAATCTTCTTTCCACTTATCATGATGCTGCTTATTGGTCCAGTTGTGAGGATTTTTGTTTTCTTCATATTGAGAAGTAATCCATACTGCAGACTGTATTTGTGACTAATACATAACACTCAATCTATTCTACTAATGGAATCAAATCATACATGGAACATTCACCAAAATATACCACATCCTGGCCAAAGAACACAATTAAACAAATTTAAAATCATAGGAATAATACAAATATCTTCTTAAAACACATAAGAATTAAACTAGAAGTCAGTAACAAATGTAATGTTATAAATTTCCCTCTAAGCACCGCTTTTGCTAACTCTCACAAATTTTGGTAACCTGAATTTTCATTTTTATTTAGTTCAAAATATTTTTTAATTTCTCTTAAATTTATTCTTTGATCTATGGGTTAGTTAGAAGTGTGCCATTTAGTTTCTTGATATGGGAATTTTCCATCTTTCTGTTACTGATCTAACTTAATTGGAGAGATATCTTATGTTCATATTTCATGTACTAAAGGGTCAATATTGTTAAGATGTCAATTACTGCTGATGTGGTTTGTAGATTCAATACAAATCCAATCAAAACCACAGAAAGTTATTTTGTAGATACTGAACATTTTATTCTGATCTTTATATAAAAAAACAAAGACTTAGTATACCCAATAGAGTACTGGGAAAAAAAGTTGGAGAACTCTCACTATCATATTCTAAGATTTACTATAAAGTTACAGTAATCAAAATAAATGGTATTGTCTGCATTATAGGTTGTTCCTATGCAACAAACTCATAAACCAGCCAGAAACTCACTTATCTAATGAACATTGGCAATTTTTTTATAACATATTTTCTACCCAACTGCATTACAACTTAAAAATCTCTATATACTTTAGTATTGCTGATTTGTGTCTTAGGCTTATTTAAAAATATATTTGCAGTCAAAACATCATTTATATTTATCAAATATGACAATATTTAAGGATGAGACATATAGTGCATGAACACGTCTCCTTTGCACAAACTCAATTAACTGCAAATGTATAGAGGAAACGTGGAATGCATACAACTATGTGCAAGTGCTAAATCTTAATTTTCAAACATAAAATGGATTGGATTCATTAAATAGGAATAGACATAAATTTAACTTTTTCAGTTTTAATTCTTAATGGATTACAGATATTACTATCTATCTATCTATCTATCTATCTATCTATATATATATATATGCATAGTTTACTTATATGATTTCGTTTTAAATATGCATCTACTTTAAATATCTAAATATATGGAAATTATATCAAACTTAGTATTTTTACTATTTAAGTATCTGTTTTCCACTAAGGAAAATTTGACATAATTGTTTGTAGAATAGTATGTGAACATTTACAATCTTTCGATAGTAATTCAAAGTCATTCAAAAAAATCTACTTTCAACCCTTTCATTAAATTTTCCAATATCTTCTCAAGTACTAATCATTTAAATCTAATGTTTTTCATATGTTATTTGATATGATCTCTTGCTTACTTTCAAATGTTCAAAGCATTTTCATGTTTTTGAAATATGTTACTCAAGTATTTTAATATTCTGGCAAATTAGACAAGTGAGCATTTGTCACTTTATGGAAAAAAAGGAATAGAAGCCAAAATAATAATTTGCTCAGGATCAAATCCAAATAGAACTCTTGATAAGCGCTTGAACATTCTGAATATAATCAGGAAGGCTATTTAAAGATAAACTCTAAAAAAAAAGGAAAAGAATCTTAACATTCTATTCTAACTAACATGAGTAGGAAGAAGCTTTGTTTGGGGTAAATATTATTAATACAGAACAAATTTGAATTATCATATGATTTTGAAAATATGGGATATTAAGATACCACCAATGAATATTTCAGAACCATGGTGGTAATTCAACTGCTTGGCCCAGCTTTTTACATATAATACAGGCTCCTGATAGTCTCCTTGGAGCTCTGCTGGTGTAGTGCCTTAGGCATTTGACTGTTAACCAGAAGGCTGGTGGTTCAAACTCACCAACCACTCCTCAGACAGATGATTGGGCAATCTACTCCCATAGTGATACTGCCTCAGAAACCCAGAGGGGTCACTATGAGTCAGATCTGACTTGACAGCAATGAATTTTAGTTTGGAGTATAGTCTCTGACTAAACAGTACTATCAGCACCAATCTGGTTAACAACATCGATAAGTAAACTGAATCAGGTAAGATTTTAATAAAAACTAATGCAAAATAATTTGTAAAAATGCATATAACATCAGGGTTATTAATAGTCTGCTTTACAATATAAAATACACCAATAGCCTCAGTATGGAAAATAAAAACTTAACCTCACAATAAAAAGTACCTCCTTCGAAACCTATTAGCTCACAAGGGTTTAAATGAGAGAAAATCTAATTATTTTCCCAATCTAATTAAGATCCAGCACCGCATTTGTTTGCTGAAACATCTCAATTGCTATTTTGTCAGTTACTGGAGACTTGTTTTTCTACAGTATCTTAAGTGAAGCTTGAACTTATTCCTTCAATACCATCAGTTCTTGGTTATCTGTTTCCCTCTGAAATGTTTGAACATCAACCAGTTTTTTTTTTTTTTTTTTTTTTTTTTTTTTGGTACATTAACTCTGTGTATTACTTCCTTCTTCTTTTAATGCTTCTTTGTTGTTTACTATTTTGTCTATAGAGTTCTTCAGTACTACAACTCTGGGCTTCAATTTTTTCCTTCAGTTCCTTCTGCTTGGGAAATTCTAAGGGTGTTCTTCTCTTTTCATTTTCTAAGTCCAGTTTTTTTTTTTTTTTTTTTTTTTTTAAACTTCATCATTTCTTCTGTTCACTTTAGCTACTCTACATTCAAGAGCAAGTTTAAGTCTCTCTGACGTCCATTTTGGTCTTTGTTTTTTTCTTTTCTTTTTTTTTAATGACATTTTACCTTCTTTCTGTGTAATATCCTTTATGTTATCCCAGAACTTCTCTAGTCTTCAGTCATTAGTTTCAAAACTATTCTTGAGATTCTTGAGGTGGTCTCTTAATTCTATTGTTCCAACAAACAGATGGTGCCCTTGAAGCACTCACTTGTCTATGCCAAGAAACTTGGAATATAGCTATTTGGCCAACTGAGAGGAAGAGATCTACATAAAGCCCATTTCAAAGAAAGGTCTTCCAATAGAATAGAGAAATTATAAAAAAAATACCATTATTATCACACATAAGTAAAATTTTGCTGAAGATAACTAAATACATTAACAGGAACTGCCAGAAATTCAAGGCAGATTTAGAAGCAGATGTGGAATGAAGGATATTATTGCTGATGTCAGATAAATCTTGGCTGAAAGCAGACAAAACCCAAAAGATGTTTACCTGTTTTTTATTGATTGTGAAAAGGCATTCAACTATGTGGATCTTAACAAATTTTTGATAACATTGTGAAAAATTGGAATGCCATAACAATTCTTCCCAAAAGGAATCTACAAAAACCAAGAGACAATTGTTAGAACAGAACAAGGTAATACTGTGTGGTCTAAAATCAGGAAATGTGTGTGTAAGGATTGCATCATTTCATCAAATTTAGTCTGTATGCTGATCAAACAGTCCAAGAAGCTAGACTATATGAAGAAGAACACAGCATCAGGACTAGAGGAAGACTTATTAACAATCTGCAATATGCAGATGAGACAACCTAACTTGCTGAAAGTGAAGATGACTTGAAGATCAAAGACTATAATCTTCAGTAAGGATTACATCTCAACATAAAGAAAACAAAAATCTTAACAACTGAACCAGTAAGCAACATCACGATAAATGGAGAAAAGATTGACATCATCAGGGTTTTCATTTTACTTGTATCCACAATCTATACCTATGGAAGCTGTTGTTGTTGTTGTTATGTGCCATGGAGTCGGACCTGACTCATAGCAACCCGTCCTTGGGTTACCGAGGCAGTATCATTACGGAGGTAGATTGCCCTATCTTCCTTCCGAGGAGTAGTCAAGAAATCAGACAATATATTGCATTGGGCCAATCTGCTGCAAAAAACATCTTTAAAGTGTTAAAGAGGAAAGATATCACTTTTCAGTAAACTCACATGCATGTGAAAGCTGGACAAGGAATAAGGAAAATCAAAGAAGAATGTGGTGTTCACAAAGAATTTTGAAGATGGCTTGGACTACGAAAAGAACAAACAAATGTGTCTTGGAAGAATTACAGCCAGAATGCTCTTTAGAAGTGAGAAAGGCCAGACTTCATCTCACATACTTGCATGTTTTCAGAAGGAACCAGTTCTTGGGGAAGGATATCATGAGGGGAAGACCCTCAATGAGTAGAACTGACACAATGACTGCAACAATAGGCTGAAGCATAGCAAAGATGTGAGGATGGTGCAGTACCAGGCAGTATTTTATTATTTGTACATGGGCCACTATGAGTCAGAGTCAACTTGATGGCACCTAACAACAACGAAACAACACTTTTTGCATGGCCCTTTAACATTTACAGAGCCTTTTTCATATATTATCTCTGTTGATATTATGGGAGGCAGGTAATCTTATCTTAACTTCTCTCTCCAAAAAGCCTAACATTTTATACAGCTTTATTATTTTTCCTTTATCACCACACACAAAAAAAGTAATTTTTGTTTCTTTGTCACTTTCTCTAACCAGAATGCAAATGTCATAAACAGCAGTTTTGTTTACTTCTGTTTCACCATGGCTTAAGATAGAGTGTGACATAAAGCATATGATCAACAAAGAGCTATTAAAATGAGCAAACGCATGAATGGATTCCTGCAATAATTGGAAGAAACTGTCTTCAGAGAAGTCTCAAAATGTCAGACCTTCCTTCTGACTCTATATGTCTTCACCACTACAATTTCAATGAGGAAAAAGAGTATCAGTCAATATATTCCACATTACACTTGCCTAAGATAAAGCACTGGATGACTAAAAAGTGGGAGAAGCTGAGACAAATTGTACAGGTAGATTGACTCTGTTGGAGAGAAGCCTCAAAATTTATTAAAGTCTAAGAAATAGAATCTCATTCAATGCTAGTGCTGAAAGGAACAATAGGTACAGTCACAAATCATAAACGTGTTTTTGCATTGGTAAAGGGGTTGCCATGGGAATAGGGCTATTGGTCACATATTGGTGTCTCACTCATATCTACAGAAAGGCAGGTGATAAATGAGAAATGTGTCATTGTCAGATATAAAGTTACTTTAAAGAATTGGAGGATTATAATTAGACATCTACCAGTGTCATGCTTGTAGTAAGTGTGAGTTTAAATGTTTTGATCCATGTTATATCTCAATAGAATATGTGATAACAGAGTTCCTTGCTTCTACATGACAATGTTCATTCAAAATTGTAACTTGAGATTAGAAAAGTACAATACAACCCACAGGTATGGTAGAATAAATTATTAGATAAAAAATACATACTGTTCTCTGAATGAGAAGAGATAAGGGGTTAATTTAAAAAAAATATCATCAAGTTGATTCCAACTCATGGTGACCACATGTGTTACACAGTAGAACTGCTCTATGGGTTTTTCTTGACTGCAATCTTTATGGAAGCAGATCACCAGCCCTTTCTTCGGTAGCACAACTGCATTGGTTTGAATACCGAATCTTTAGGTAAATAGCTGAGTGCAAACTGCTTGTGCCACCCAGGAACGTTTAAAGGGTTCCTCCTTGGGTTTCCAAAGCAGGATCACTATGGAAATAGATTGCCCAACCTTCCTTACAAGGAGTGGCTTGTGGGTTTGAACTGCCAGTCTTCTGGTTAGCTGTCAAATGCTTTAGATGCTATGCTACCAGAGCTCCTTAAGGGGTTAATAGGAAAAGAAATTTTGAGTGATTAGGTTTAGGCATATTTTATGATGCTCAAGATTCATAAGTTCTAGAAGAGAGAAATTTTTACCAATTTCATAATCTGCCAGGCTACATTCTAACACAACAGTCAAGAGTTATATATTTTTGAATCATAGCCAAACAGGCTGATTCTTAGCTCCCCGTTGACACTGGAAATGAGATTGCACACAAAAATGCTTCATATGACATCAGAAAGAGAGTTGAGTGAAATAACAGGCATCTCAGGGACAAGACAAAGAGACCATTCTGACCTCAGTACAGGGACAAGTGAGGTGGGAACTTGGCATCTTCTCTGTGAGGATTTACTTCTCCCATCCTTTTGGTTCATTTGGAAGATAAATATATATTTAAAGAATGTTTTAATGCTCCCCTCAATAGACTTTGCAAAATAATAATAATGTAATTAAGTAATGAGGAATAATTCTAAACTATAATAAGACTGGAAGTTCTGTGATATATTTGCATGTAGGTTAATAGCAAAAAAAAAAAAAAAAAAAAAAAGAATATTCAGGAAACTTGCTTTCATTTATCTTTTCTCACATATTCCCTCAGTGCTTCAATACAATAGTGTTAGGAATACATTAAATTTATGAATTCCATGGGTTAAATCTTTGAAGTAATAACATTTACCACCATAAAATAGTCAGATTTCCTTTCAACACAGGCACTCTGTTACTGTCCTCTGACAGAGACTTACTTGCTTCTGTGTTCTGTCTCTGTGACCCTTATGAGAAGATTTCCAGACTTTAGTTTTTGTTTAGAATTCAGTGAGAATGTGTGGGCAACCTTTTTTACTACTATTGGTGCATGGACCGCACACTGAATTAATTAGCTAAAAGCTCACCACTATGAGCCTGTTTTGCATATATTTAATCCTCTCCACTTGCTTTATTTCCACTGTTGTATATTCTTTTTGTATCTTGACTCAAAGATCATTGGCATTTGATTTATTTGCACTGTAAGATCATTTTGAGGAACAAAAGCCCTCGTTAAAGCACTGGGAAACCAACTACCCACAGAAATCCATTGACTAGACAAGGTGTATCCTTTAAAAACACTTACTAACAAAATGCCCTGTTTTTATCCTGTCATTAAAATCCATAATAGCTTTCCTTTGCTTACTCCTCATCTCTTACCTCTCAATAAATACAAAGAACACTTTATATTTCTTGCTGTAAGTTAACGCTATTTATATTTCAGTAATGCCAGACGCCTTCAAAAGTCACTTGAGACCCAATGGCAAGAATGAATTACTCTGTCTCTCTCTTGACAGGTCTGCCCTGAAAAGCAGCTTGCCTGGAGCTGAATTCATTGTTATTTCACTCTCTGAGTGCCAGCTAGAGACAGTTTTACAAATTTCTAGCACAAGGAATAAAATGAAACTCAACAGAAACTGATTTTTTTCTTTTTACTTTTTTCCTGGCTTTGACCAAATTAGTGGGGCCTGACATTTTTTGAATTGCTTGGTGTATATACTAGTGTATTTCTCTAAAATTTAATTCTATAATCATTGCCCTAGGGAGAAATATATTAAAGTTTATTGGCAAACACATTTTCCCTGATTTCCTTTAGTCCTAAAATAAAAGCACAAATTAAGACTTACACATGTATTAGCAGTTAGTAGTTGGTATAGTTTTCACTTTGTGTGTCCACATAGTAATCAGTTCCCTGTAGCAATCAGTTATTATACATATGCTAAGATCATACAGTTTTAAATTAGAATGGCTGAGCTGAGGGTTTAAAGCACCAAAAAGTGTTTATTTTCTAGACTAATGAAATAACAGGATCAAATGTAAAGTGATTATTAGTTCCTTTTATCTATAGTAACTTCTACCAATTAATACGGAATATATTTTCTTTTATTCGTCTTGGAATTAAACCTACTGTGTTCTGATTATCCCCATAATAGTATGTTTTGATTCTTTCCATAAAAATTACGCAACTAATGATACACTATTTATCCCAGGCCCTCAGTCAAGCATCTATTCATCATTTCTCTGTTGCTTGAGAAACAAGACAACACAGGCAAACAAATACATGGTTAAGATGTTTGAGTTGCCCAAGCTCCCTGGAGAAGGTCAAAGAAACAGATATCTGTAAACAACACTCAAAATCCTTTTACATGGAATGTTTGTGATTGAAGATTGAGACTTTTAACCATACTAAAGGAGCTCTGGTGACACGGTGCCTAAGGCATTTGATTGCTAACCAGAAGGCTGGTGGTTCAAACCCACCAGCCACTTGTTGGAAGGAAGGTTGGGCAATCTACTTTTATAGTGATACCACCTTGAAAACCCGAGGAGGGGTTGCAATGAGTAGGATCCAACTCGAGGGCAGTGAGTTTGGTTTTGGTTTTTAACTAATATAAAGTATAAATCTTGACTTTAACTGAAATTTTGAAATGAGTTCTTCTCACAATGCTGTTCCCAGTTATTAATGATAGTAATAAAATACTGACGGTAATTACCAGTGTTTACTTAGCAATTTGGTATGTGTGAAATGTTGTATTCAGTACTTCTTGTCATTGATTTTACTTAATTCTCACAACAACAAGATGAGGTTCATAGCTCTACTTTTTACTGCCCCCCAAAAAAGGAGGTTTAGAAAAGTTATATTATTTACCATTACTTAGCATTGTCACAAAGCCAGTATATGGTGAATCTGAGATTCAAATTAAGACATATTTAACCCAGCCTAAAGTCTGAAACATTACACATTTTAAATAATCAATTTTAAAATGATAATTTTTTTTAAAATATTCATTTTACATCCTTTTTTTAAGTACTTAGTACAAGAAGTTTCTTGATAATTGCCTGTAACCTGAAAGAGAAGATCCAACATAGCAGACTGGGCAGATATACCGTTCAGACTCCCTATACTAAAGACTTGAAAAAACAAGGGAAATGGCTATAGACGACAATCTTGGATCCCAGAACTTCCAAGGAAAGAATGAAGAAGTAGACGAAATACCAATGAGAGGAAGACACTGAATGAAAACAGTAAACAGCCATTTTGAATTATTGCAAGCACAGTACAGCATTTTGAACTATTTCATGTAGCATTCCAATCAGAACAGGAACTTCTCCTTTTTCGCTGACCGTCTACTCTATCAGGCATGCTATCCTTCTCTAGGTACAGGTCCCTTCTGACAAGATGACACAAGTATGTGAGAGGAAGCCTTGCTATTCTCACTTCTAAGAAGCATTCCAGCTGTACTTCTTCCAAGACAGCTTTGTTTGTTCTTCTAGTAGCCCATGGTATTTTCAGTATTCCTTGTCAACACAGTTCAAATGCACCTATTCTTCCTTGGTCTTCCTTATTAATTGTCCAGCTTTCACATACAGCTTTCACAACAAGCAATTGAAAATACCATGGCTTAGGTTAGGTGCACCTTACTCCTCAAGGTAATATCTTTGCTATTTAACACCTTAAAGAAGTCTTTAGCAGCAGATTTGCCCAGTGCAATACATCATCTGATTTCTTGACTGCTGCTCCCATGGATGTTGATTGTAAAGTAAGATGAAATCCATGACAACTTCAGTCTTTTCTCCATTTATCATGATGTTGCTTATTTACTCAGTTGTAAGTTTTTTTTTGTTTTCTCTATGTTGAGGTGTAATCATACTGAAGACTATAGTCTTTGATCTTCACCAGTAAGTTCTTCAAGTCATCTTTACTTTCAGCAAGCATGGTTGTGTCATCTGCGTATTTCAGGTGCTGATGAGTTTTTCTCCAGTCTGAATGCCACATTCTTCTTCATAGAGTCCAGTTTCTTGGATTGTTTGCTCAGCATACAGATTTAATAAGTTTGGTGAAAGGATACAATAATAAATAATTGTTTGTGGCCTGATATCTCAGTTATCAACCTCCTGACAAATTCATCTTCTCCGATACTGGATCCTGATTATTTTACCGTACAGATTTATATAATACTTCTGTTTTCCTTGATTTCCATCACTACAATGGAGTTCAACCCAGGAATATTTCTTGTTCAATCACAAATATATCTGTGTGCGTGTGTGTGTGTGTGTGTGTACATGATCTCCTAGAGCCACTTGGCAGCACCTTCTCTTAACCCATTCTCTACTCAACACTTCTAGTCATCTTAAAAAAAACACATTTGATTATCTGAAATTCCTACTTACAACACTTCATTGATGTCCCATTGATCTTAGGATAGAGACCCAAATACTTAGAATGGATTAATAGGTCTTGAGTGGTCTGCCCACTGAGGACCACTCCAGCTTTATTTCATACTACAACTCTCTAGTTCTTTTTAATCTAACCCCATTGCCTTTATTCTTAGTCCTTCAACCTCATGTTGCTCTGGATCGATCATAAGTATATGTCTATCATGTTAGGCTGGATTTTCTAGAGATACAAAACCAGTGAAGCTTATATATAGAGAGAGAAAGAAATTTATCTTAGGAAAATGGCTCACACACTTAGAGAAGCTGGCAATTCCCAAGTTCCTGGATAAAACATCAAACTGGAGACTTTTCCTGACACACATAGCTGCAGGGGCTGATAAACTCAAGGTTGGCAGGCAATATACCAGCTGTTGACTCTAGTGGATAACAAATCCACTATCATCAGGCCAAATGGTGGATCGTTCACTCACAGAGAGCTGTAGGCAGCACAACAGGATCCAGATCCACAGAAGATTCTTTCCTTTTCCTAGGATGTCCATATATACATTGGAAGCAGGCCACACCCCTAGAGAAACTCTCTTTCAATGGATTGGCTGCTCAAAACATATACATCCCATCTCATCATGGGAATAGCCACATCATAACTGCTTAAACCACTCAGAATTGTGGTCCAGCCAAGTTGACACACAACCCCAACTATCACACCTATTCTATTCCTTCTACAAAAATTGTTTTTATTTTCCCTCTTTTACATGCTATGGTGGTGGTGTGATTTAGCCATCAGTTGCAAACTGAAAGCTTGGTGGTTTGAACTCACCAGCCACCTGGAAAGATTATCTGTTGCTCTGGAGTGGATTCCAACAGGGTAGAACTGCTCCATAGGGTTTCCATGTCTGTAATCTTTATTATAGCTTAGTGCCTAAGGCACTTGACTGCTAACCAGAAGGCTGACGGTTCAAACCCACAAGCCACTTCTCAGAAGGAAGATGGGGCAATCTACTTCCATAGTGATACTGCTTTGGAAACCCAAGGAGGGGTCACTACGATTCGGGTCCTACTCGATGGCACATAATAACAACAACAATCTTTATGGAAGCAGACTTCCACAGTTTTCTCCTGAGGAGAGGCAGTTCAGTTGAAACTGCTAAGCTTTCAGTTAGAAGCTGAGCATTTAACCTGTGAGCCACTATAGATCCTTCTATAAAGATTACCGCCTTGGAAAACCTATGGGGGTAATTCTACTCTACGTCATAGGGTTACTGTGAGGCAGAACTGACTTGACAACAATGAGCCTGGAACTTGGTGGGTTTTTTTGTTTGTTTGTTTGTTTTTGTTTTTTAATCCCTCACTGATAATTTCTACTTACTGCTCCCCTTCTCATATTTAAACAAAAATGTAATTTCCTCACAAAACCTTCCTTGGCCTCCCAGAATACGTTTATATCCCTATAAGTTCCCATAATACCATGTCTCTCTTAGCATTTTCACAGATATATAAAATCTGCATTCTCCATGTGTGCTCCATGAGGGAACAGACATTGTATCTGTTCACACTTACATTTTAACTCCAGCATCCAATACATACCTTATACAATACAGGGACTTGACAGGTATGTCTTAAATGAATGAATATCACACTACAACACAGAAGTTTACAGGTTTTAAGTCCTTAGAATTAACGGTTTGTAGATTATTAACTAATCAGATCCTTTTGTAAAATTTCATCAAGATGACTAGAAATATCTAGAGATCAATTTACATATATTTAATTCTTGTTACTGCTTTAATTGCATCACAAAGATTTCCTATGCAATCTGATTATAATCATATATATTAAAACTATTTTAAATTTTTGAATAGTTGTTTAACTGATTTATAGATTATTGTTGTTGTTAGGTGCCATCAAGTCAGGTCCGACTCATAGCAACCTTATGTACAACAGAACAAAACACTGACTGGTCCTGCGCCAGCCTCACAATCCTTGCTATACCTGAGCCCGTTGTTGCAGCCACTGTGTCAATCCATCTCCTTGAGGGTCTTCCCCTTTTTCCCTGACCCTCTACTTTACCAAGCATGATATCGTTCTCCAGAGTATGGTAATTTCTTACAACATGACCAAAGCAAGTGAGATGAAGTCTGGCCATTCTCACTTCCAAGGAGCATTCCAACTATACTTCTTTCAGGACAGATTTGTTAGATCTTCTGGTGGTCCAAGGTACTTTCAGTATTCTTCACCAACACTACAACTCAAAAGCATCAACTCTTCTTCAGTCTTCCTCATTCATTGTCCAGCTTTCACATGCATATGAGATGATTGAAAATACAATGGCTTGGCTCAGGTGCACCTTAGACTTCAAAGACATATCTTTGCTCTTCAGCACCAAGTGAGATGTCTTTTGTAGCAGATTTCCCCAGTGCAATATATTGTCTGATTTTTTGACTGCTGCTTCCATTGGTGTTGATTGTGGAAACAAGCAACATGAAATCTTTGACAATTTCAAACTTTTCTCTATGTATCATAATGTTGCTTACTTGTCCAGTTGTGAGGATTTTCGTTTTCTTTACATTGAGGTGTAATCCCTACTGCAGATTGTAGTCTTTAATCTTTATCAGTAGGTGCTTCATGTCACCATCACTTTCAGCAAGTAAGGTTGTGTCATCTGCATACTACAGATTGTTAATTAACCTTCCTCTAATCCTGAGGCAGTGTTCTTCTTCATGTAGTCTGGTTTTTCAGATTATTCACTCAGACATTCCATGTTCCCATTATTAATGGAAGCTTGCAGCTGTTTCTTCCCATTTTGAGTCATGCCACATCAGGAAATGGAGGTCCTAAAAGTTTTACTCTAGTCATGTCATTAAGGTTGACTCTACTTTGAGGAAGCAGGCCTTCCCCAGTAGTATCTTGAGTGCCTTCTGACCTGAGGGCATATTCTGGCACTATGTTGGACAAAGTTTCAGGGTTATTCATAAAGTTTTCCAGTACTATATCAGACAGTGTTTCACTGCTATTCATATTGCTTTCACTGGCCAATTCTTTGAGAAGTGGATGGTCCCTTCCTTCTTCCAAGTCTGTCTTAGTCTGGAAGCTCCACTGGAACCTGTCCATCATGGGTGACCCTTCAGGTATTTGAAATACCAGTGGCTTAGTCTCCAACCTCACAGCAATACTCAAGGCACCACAGTCAAACAAACTGACAGATGAGTCATGGTTGTAGTCGGTATTGACTCAATAGCAATGAATTTATAAATTATTAAAATCTCTTAAATTTCAAATACATGGAGTGTTTCTATTTATCTTTTCATTATTGGTATATAGCTTTAGCTCATTGTGATTAGTAAACATAATCTGTGACTTTTCCATTCTCTGAACTTTTTTGTGACTTAGTATAAAACTAATAAGTGTTCAGTTTTTGAAAATGTACCACGTGTTTATTTATTTCTGTAATTCCTCATGGAATTTTATAAATATCCAGAAGGTTAAATTTATTATTTATGTTGTTAATTTTTTTGCATTTGAATACTCATTCTTAGCATGTTTTCATTTTCATCCCTTAATATAAATACTATACCTAGTTTAAAATCTTAATCTCTTCATTTGAATATCTGAGTCACCTTGTGGTCATTCCCTATTAATTTACTATTTTCATAGCATGTGTTACATTTTCCTAGTCCTTTTGAGTCTAATTATTGGTAGATATATTATTAGACTACATACTCTGTTATGTATCTGAAAATATTACTTGTTTATTTTGGCAGTCAATTCAAAGTTGTCTCCCTTGTGATAATCAATTACTGAAACATCTCTTTGCTGGTTTTAGGCTTAACTTTGCTCCTTGGAAGGAACTCTGGTGGTGCAGTTATTAGGGAATTAGGTTATTAGTTATTAGGCATTAGGTTGCTAATCAAAAGGTCAGTACCAGCCTCTGTGTGTGAGAAAGATGGAGCAGTCTGGTTCCATAAAGATGTATAGGCTTGGAAATACTATAAGGCAGCTCTATTCTGTCCTATAAAGTTGTTATGAGTCAGGATCTACTCAATGGGCAGGGGATTTGGTTTGGGTTTGGTTTGTTGCTTGGAAATGAATGTGTAATTCATGAATCACTAGAGATATGGGCTAAACTCCAGGATCAGAAGCTAAATCTCTGTTTTTCTCTCTCTTTTTACAATTCTACCATCATATTCCAGCTGCTGTGGTAGACTAAACTCTATCTTCTAATTCCTTAGGCAAGGATGATAGTCAATTTCTGTCTGATTTTGAACTGCCATGTCGTATGGTGCTGCTTGAGTCTCCACTCAGATGGAAGAACTAAAGCCAAGAAATTTCTGCTATTTCCTTCTTTTCAATGTCAACTCCTAGACAATTTCTTCCCAGTCTTCATAATTCTCCAGTGCTTTTAGAAAGTTTTATCCTGTTTTGTCAATTGTTAGTAATTATTATTGGTAGAAGAGTTAGGTCAATAACAACTATTTTAACATTACCAGAAATGTACCTCTGCCTTATATATTTTAAGAATATATTATTAGGTTCATACATGTTTAACATTGTTACACTGCTCATGATATAAAGAATGTTAATTAGATTTTTTAGATTTTTAATTTTAGATTTTTCTTTTTAGTAATTTTCTGCTTATGAAAGACCCTCTCCATTTTTAATAGTCTGAAAATATCTTTATCTCAGCATTATTCTTTAAAGATCTTTCATTTTCTGTAAGATTCTTAAAGATGTTTTACAACATTCTTATTGTCATTCATGCTGGGGAGAAGTACCAGAAGTAGCTGTCACTTTTAAAAATGTTCTCTTTACTAAAGAAAAAAATCAAGCTTTGAGTTGCAATATTGAAGGACTCTACAGGCAAAATATCAAACAATTCAGGAAGCATCAAAAGAAGATGGAAGGAATACACAGAGTCACTTTACCAAAAATAATTGTTAATGTTAAACCATTTTAAGAGGTAGTATATGATCAAGAACTGGTGACATTTCCTTCAATAACAAGAAGTCCATACTGCACTGAGGCACTGGCAAAAACAAGACTCCAGAAATTGACATAAAACCAAGTGAGATGTTTCAACTAACTAATGTAACATTGCAAGCATTTACTCATCTATATCCAGACATTTGAAAGACAGGTATATGACCAACCCACTGGAAGAAATGCATATCTGTGCCCGCTCCAAAGAAGGGTGATCCAATAGAATGTGGAAATTACTGAACAGTACGAAGCTCTGGGGCGTAGTGCCTAAGACATTTGACTGCTGACCAGAAGGCTGGCAGTTCAAACTCACCAGCCACTCCTTGGAAGGAGGGTTGAGCAATGTACTTCCATAGTGATACTGCTTGGGAAACTGAAGGAGGGGTCACTGTGAGTTGGATCTGACTCGGCAGTGGTTTTTTGTTGTTGTTGTTTGTTTGTTTGTTTTAGGGAGTTCTGGTGGTGGAGTGCCTAAGGCATATGACTGCTAACCAGAGGCTGGTGGTTCAAACCCACCAGCCACTCCTCAGAAGGAAGACAGGGCAATCTACTTCCAAAGAGATATTGCCTCAGAAACCCAAGGAGGGACATCAACATTGGAGGAAGACTTATTAATAACCTGTAATATGCAGACGACACATCCTTGCTTGCTGAAAGTAAATATGACTTGAAGCACTTACTGATGAAAATGAGTCAAAAATCAAATTGACAGCAGTGAGTCTGGTGTTTTGTTTTGTTTTTTAATTATGACTATCACACACAAGTAAAATGTTGCTGAAGATCAAAAAAAAACTAAAAAAAAAGTTCTCTCTTTTTTCCTACTGGGTGCATTTAAGATTCCATTTTTGTTATTGTTGTAATTTTGTTTTGTCTTAGTTTTCTGCAGTTTCATTACAGCAGTTTTAATGTATATATTTTGTACTTATGATAGATTGGATTATTGTCAAGTATAGCTATCACTCATCTATTAATTGAAGCTTGCATGTTGCTTTGATGACCAACATGTTTCAGAGGAGCTTCCAGACTAAAATGGACTAGTGCAAAAGGCCTGACATCTGCCTCCCTAAATTAACCAGTGGAAACACTGTGGGTCACAATGGTCTGATCTCATTGTGCTTGGGGCTGCCATGAGTTGATGACTTGATGGCAGCTTACAACAACAGCATCAATTTATCAGTTATGAAAAATTCTCATAAATGAGCTCTTCAAATATTGTCTCTATCCCTTCTGTTGGTCTGGAATTTTAATTGGATACAAGTTAACTTTCTCACTCTGTCTGCTTTGTCTTTTAAACTTTGTTTTAGATTTTCTACTCTTTTGTCTCCTCAAGTTCTATTTGTTAATTTCCTCAGCTTTCTCCTCTCCCCTCAGATTTTTCTGTTTGACCTTCTGATTATTCTGTTCATTATACTTGGTTCACTTATTATATTTTTCAGTTCTTAATAACATTTCTTTATCAAATTATTTCGTTTCTTGACTGCTCCTTCCATTAGTGTTGATTGTGGAACCAAGCAACATGAAATCTTTGACAATTTCACTTTTTTTCTCCATTTATCTCGATGCTGTTTATCGGTCTGCTTGTGAGGATTTTCACTTTATTTATGTTCCTGTGTAATCCATACTGCAGACTGTAGTCTTTAGTCTTCATCAATAAGTGCTTCAAGTCATATTTACTTTCAGTAAGCCAAGGTTGTGTGGTCTGCATATCACAGGTTGTTAATGAGTTTTCTTCCAATATTGATGCCATGTTCTTCATATAGTCCAGCTTCCCAGACGATTTGCTCAGCATACAGATTGAATACATATGATGAAAGGTTACAACCTTGACACACTCCCTTCCTGACTTTAAACCATGCACTATCCCATTGTTCTGTCTGAAGGACAGCCTCCTGTATATGTACGGTTCCTGATGAACACAATGAAGTGTTCTGCAATTCCCATTCTTCTCAATGTTATCCATAATTTATTATGATCCACACAAATGAATGCTTTTTAGTAGTTACTAAAACACAAGTAAACATCTTTGTTGCTGGGAAGCTGGAGGCTATGTCACTAGTATTTCAAATATCAGCAGGGTCATCCATGGTGGACAGATTTCAAGGGAACTCCCAGACTAAGACAGACTTGGAAGAAGGAAGAGGCCATGAGCTGACATAGTTGGTGCAAAAATGGGTCCAAACATAGCAACAATGATGAAAACAAAAAACAACCTGGCAGTGTTTCATTCTGTTGTACATATGGTCACTATAAGTTGTAACCAATTTGATGGTGACAAATAACTATAATATTAATTGTCTTCATTTTAATGTACTCTATTCTTCCTTAAAGTAATTAACTCCTAGTTGTACTGTTTTAAAGTTGTCCTTAGCATTGCTTGGTTCCACAATCCACACCAATGGAAGGAGCAGACTGGATAAGAAAACATGACCCATGAATACATTGTCTACAAAAGATTCACCTTAGATACACACAAAAAAAATTAGACTGAAAATCAATTTTGGAAAAAGACACACTGAGCAAATGGCAGTGGGAAAAAAAAGGGCAGCAGTGGCAATATTAATTTCTGATAAAATAGTCTTTAAGACAAAAACAACCATAAGAGACAAAGAAGGTCATTGCATAATGATTGAAGGATCATTTGAACAAGAAGATATAACCATCATAAATATCTACACATCCAATGAAAGAGACCCAAAATACATAATTCAGAATTTGACAGAATTGAAAAGACAAATAGATAACTCCTCAGTAACAGTAGGAGAATTTAATGCAACACTTTCAGTAAGAGCTAGAACAACTGGAAAAAAATTCATCAAAGATGTAAAAGAAATAAATAATAGGATCAACCAACTAGAGTTATAGACATCTACAGAGCACTCTACCCAACAACAGCAAAGCATACATTCTTTTCCAGCACACATGGAACATTCTCCAGGATGGACAATATGTTTGGCCACAAGGCAAGCCTCAATAAATTTAACAATATTGAAATACTGGAAAGCATCTTCTCAGATCACAATGCTATAAAACTAGAAATCAACACTAGAAGACCAATGAAAAAAAGAACAATCACTGGAAACTGAATGTGGTGGTTATATTTGTGTGTCAACTTGGCCGGGTCTGGTTGAGTAGCTGGGCAGCTGGTGGTAGTATATTCCCCATGATGAGATTGGCAATCAACTCCATGGTGGGATCTACCACAAGCAGCTGAGTAGCTGACTTTGGGATGTGATCTGCTTCCTGTATATAAGGAGAAGCCTTGGGAATGGTCTCTAGCCTATGACACGTTTGGACCTTGCATGTAGCCGTGACATTGCTCAGCAGCCTGCTATGCTCTGCGGACCTTGGGACATACAATGGACTTAAGTTAATGGCTTGCCATGTGGTTTGGTAACATCAGGACTGTGCCTTTTTACATGTCAACCTTGGGGCTTCTCAGCCTCAGCAGCCAACAGCTGTCTGAGTGAAGAAATGTCTCTAGCTCCAGTGGGCTGGGAGCAGGAGGCAGAGCTGAAGCCCAAGGTTGAGGGGCTTTCACCCAGTCCCTAGAGCCTGGCACTTTGAACTTGGACTTCTTGTTGTTGTTGTTGTTGTTAAGTGCCGTCGAGTCGTTTCCGACTCATAGCGACCCCAT